>NC_079161.1:103501486-103603986 GCF_947563725.1 Argiope bruennichi
TATGTGACCATAGTGATGACCCAGTTCCAGAAGAATATAAATGCCATTTTCAAGTATCCAGTATCTTTCTTGAAATTTTTATATAAAATGACTTAGAAATTTCAAACTGCCAAATTCTTATCTCTCCGAGGCTGAATTATTTATTATAAGTAATACAGAAATTAACATTTTGGTCCATTTTATTTTGTAAGTCACCATCTTGCTAATGTATGAACAGTCAACTCAAATCTCTTTGCATAAGTATGCAAATTTATGTAGGGATCAAAGATATTCATTTTAAACAAGATATTTTACGCAATTCATTTCATATCTGGCCTAGAATTTCATATAATATCTGGCCATTTTTTAAAAATTTACTGAAAATTTATAATTGTGACACTATAACTTTTTAATAAACTCTAGTAATATGCATATATCATACCTAAGAAGGACAACGAAAGATTCGCTCAGATACCAATCACAGGTATGAAAATTGTTTAAGTCAGTGAATTTGTCTTTTAATATCTCTGCAAATTTCGCTGATAAAAAAAGGAATTTTACATATTTATAGATGAGTTTATATAAAACAATTTACTTATTATTAATTTTTTCATTATTAATCAGATAGAAATTTCATTTTCGTAGCTTTTTATTTCTTACCGATACAGAAGTCAAAATTCTTTCGTACGTCATGACCCTGAGATAATAATTTTATTTTGGAATTGCAGGAAATCAAGCCCATTATATCGATTGTCCCGTATATGTGAACTGGGTCCCGTTCAGACTGTCGCTGTGAATCACGTGTTCTCACATTGAGGTGCTGTGGAAGGTAAATCTTTATCATGGCATTACAGAACAATAGTTGCAAAATGTAGTTCATTGGCGTGAATTTAAGAATTTTCTCATAGCTAGAGTGCTATTATATATTTTTATGCCTTTTTGCTGTCATATGTATATATATATATGTATATATATATATATATATATATATATATATATATATATATATATATATATATATATATATATATATATATATATCTGTATATATATATATATATATATATATATATATATATATATATATAAATATATATATATATATATATATATATATATATATATATATATATATATATATATATATATATATAGATATAGATATATATATATATATATATATATATATATATATATATATATATATATATATATATATATATATATATATATATATATATATATATAGATATAGATATATATATATATATATATATATATATATATATATATATATATATATCTATATATATATATATATATATATATATATATATATATATATATATATATATATATATAGTGTGTTACCGTATTCGATCGATATATTCAGAGAGGTGACAGTAGGCAGCAAGAGGATACAACATAGGATCCCAAACGACGTTTAACAGAGGAAAATCGCAAAAATATAAGGTTTCGAGAATTGTTGGAAATTGTAAAAACTTAATAAAAAATGATGTTTGGGCTTTTTTTTTAAGTGAAGGCTCCTTTTATTAAAAAAAAAAAATCCATGTGAGGTTTCTAGGGGGTCGTAAATTACTGAGAACGAAAAAGTAGTTTGGAAACCTTATCGGCAAAAATATTAAATCTTGAAGAAAAAAAAAATGAAAAATGTAAGGAATTTTACACTCTTCAAGTTAATATAACGATGTAGAGTGAAAACTGAAGAGTTTTTAGATATTCAAGAAACGTTAAAATCGGCGAGAGAAAACATGAATTGGATTCTGCTGATCGGTAGCAAAATCGCTACTGATATTTGCAAAGTGTTTTTTCCTAATTGTATCTAAAAATTCAGAGGCATTAGTAGGCATAAGGAGATAAGAATTTTCATGAACATAAGGTCGCAAACGACGTTCGTTTGGTGAATGTCACAATACAGATGAAAGGAGACGATGAAAATCT
Organism: Argiope bruennichi; assembly: GCF_947563725.1. Taxonomy (NCBI): domain Eukaryota; kingdom Metazoa; phylum Arthropoda; class Arachnida; order Araneae; family Araneidae; genus Argiope; species Argiope bruennichi. The sequence goes on from NC_079161.1 coordinate 103,503,428, forward strand.
TTTATAAAAATTGTTTAGTGTTGTGGCCGCTAAAGTCACTTCACAGCCGACACCGACATTTAATGGATCGCCGGACGTGTTCAGATATACCTGACGTCCTTGCGATGTCTTCAGCAGCGGTTCTTGCTACTAAATCTTTCTGTATCCAAAGGCGGCTGATAAACAAGAGATTTAATATATCTCCAAAAGAAGAAATCCAAGAGATTGATTCATAAAAGGAGGCCAAAAAACAGTTCTATCGCGTTCAATCGCGACCCCCGTTAGAGAAGGCCGGAAAACTTACGTCACAGAAAGTAATGACGTCGCTCCGAGAGGTTACACGAGTGGGTGCGAATTGGGGGACCGAGGGAGGAATTTCACCCTCTTCAAGTTTACTGATAAGAAACGAACTCTTTTACTCCCACGCCATGTTTTAGCCAGTGGCCCTCCTGTGTTTGAGTAGACAGGAAGCGCCATTTCTTATTTGCAAGAAAAATCATTTGGATTACTAAAAATAAGGAATAGAAATGCCTTTGATCTGTTGTGTTCCAAACTGTAATGGAAATTACAGGAATGGCCCAAGAGTAAGTGTTCTTGCCTTTCCTAAAAATGAAGAGCTTAAAAAGAAATAGTTAAGTGCCATATATCGTGAAGGATTTTATCCGACGCAGCATAGTAGGGTAAGCTTATTTAATTATTTTAAACTAATGCTTAATGTTTCTAAATGAAAAATCATTTATTCTCACATTAGAAATTTAACAGCTCAGTAATATCTATTATTCGTGATTTTAATCAAGTGCATTATGAAAAGAATTATTTTATAAAATGCTGTAATACAGGTAATAATGCCTGTAATTATTGTCAATAATAATTATAATATTTGCTGCAATTATGTTTACATGCTTTATTTACTATTATATCTATAATTACGTTTATATAGTTAAATTTTATTATATAACATAACGATAAAAGCATGAGAGTAAACAATAATAATTATATATTGTTTTATGTTGTATATTTGTTACTGTATTTAAATTAAACATTAAAGGAAGTCAATATTTACGAATAATTTCCTTTACTGTAGGTCTGTGAATTACATTTAAAAAAAATGATATTGAATCAGAAACTAATCTCTTTGATTCGAAGTCAGGAAAATTATTAAGTACCCCTCTTAAATATCCGAGACTAGTGATTGGAGCAATTCCATCTCAGATGCCAAATTGTGCCGCTTACATGTCATCTTCAACATTTCATAGGGAAAATCCAGAAATAAAAAAGATGAAATTGGAGCAACAATATATAGAGAAAGCTCTCCAGGAAAGCATAACAGAAAAAAAGAAATACGATGAGGCAAGAGAATTTAAAAATTTGGAAGAACTAAAGCAGCACATTTCTTTAGTAAATTTGAAAAATTTCTGGAATGTCATTCATAAAGAAAACAAAATTTTATTCGTGAATATTGAATTAAGTTCTGGTCCTGAAATTGCCTTGTCTGTTGTAATAAATGATTTGTTAGAAGTGTCAGCTTTTGTTGGAAAAACAAGCTTGTCAAATATTCCAAACATTTCTTCTTTACCTATAAAAATCAATAACATCAACACTTTAAATGAAATATTAGAGCATCTGCCAGAAATGAAGAGAAATAATTCATTGCTGAATTCTGATATTGTTTCCCAGATTCATAGTTTCATGGATAATTTAAATATAACCCAAGAAAATTTAAAAAATGTTGTAGCATTTATTAAAGAGCAATCTGCCTTGATTATTCAAAATGAGCGCAGCAAAAGGTACTCCACTGAAATGATGATATTCTGCTCATTATTTTATTCAATGGCTCCGCATGCATATAAATTTGTCAGAAAGTCTGGCTATATTTTGTTGTCTCATCCTGTAACTTTGAGAAATATATGCATACCTATCAACACTTGCCCTCAATCAGAGCAGAACGAATTGCATTTCTTAAGGTACATTTAGCAGAAATTACAATTCATAGTATCTGCAGATAAAAATGTGATTCTTCAAATAGATGAGATGCACATCAAACCCTACTTTGATTACAAAGGGGGAAATATATCAGGTTTCAGTTACAATTCAGAAAATGCCGCCACAAGTGTTGTGACTTTTATGATAAATAGTATTTCATCGTCATATAAAGATGTTGTTCACATTCTTCCTGCAAATAAAATAGCAGCAGACGTTTTACATGCATTCATTAAAAAAATTATTATTGGATTAGAAAACATTGGTTTTAAAGTGATATGTGTAGTAACAGACAACAATTCAGTCAATCAAAAAGCAATGTCTCAGTTCGCTTCTCCTTCACGGTCATATTCAATTCTTTATCCTCATCCGGTAAATAAAGAACGACCTCTTTTTTTCATGATCGATACTGTCCATTTATTGAAGAATATTCGCAATAACTGGATCAATCAAAAGAATGTTGATAAATGTATGTTTTACCCTAATTTTAAAGAAATCACCTCAGAAAAAAATTCACAACAAGATTGTATTAAAAATTCTCTGGAAACTAATGATAATGTTATTCACTCTAATGATGAAATAATTCAGGGTTCTAGTAGTAAATCTGACAAGCCAGAATGGATTCAGTTAAAGCAATGTATACACAGTTTGAAAAAATTTGTAATGTCCTAGAAGAATTTATTGAGGTAAATAGAGATAGTACAGCGGTATGCGAAGTAAAAATATTGGAATCAATAAAAGAAATGCCATTTATTTTATACTTAATAGTATAGTTTTCAATATCGCCCAAAATTAACACTACCAATGAACTATTTCAACTGAAAACAGTTGTTTTTTATTCGGCTTTTAAATTGATCAGTAAAATTAAAACTGAAGTTCAAAATTTAAGTACAAAATTCAACACATTTTTAGACGAATCCAAAGTGATAGAATGCAATTTGATTAATTCAGAAAATTTTCTTAAAACACGAATTTGAAAAAGAAAAAGATCATATTCCGAAATAAAAGAAGATGAAGTTTAAGAATTTGGGTATTAAAAATATCACAGCAATTGATACTGTTATTGTACAGAGAGAAGGTAGATTTAAAAATGTGTCAATTTAATCACTGATATAAAAAATTTCAAATTAAATTCAGCAAATTAAAAGTAAGGAAGAAGTGTAGTTGGTCAAGGCGTGAAGAAGCTTACAAGCATTTGCTATACAAATCATCGAAAAAAAAAATGGTGATTTTTCTGAAGTAATTAAAAGCAAAAACAAATTCATTTAACAAATATACACGCAATAGCATTATATATAATGTTTGCATTTTTTTTTTTTTTACTTTAAAAAAAATTGCGGCTCCAAATGGTTTCTTGCACCCAATCTCCTTTATATTTAAGGCTGGCTCTGATTATAATTCAGAACTTCTGTACCTTATGTGAATAAGAAATTCTGAAATTTTCTAATCAAAAATATTTTGCAACAGATATAATTTTTAATGATGTAGTGAATGAAGAAAATAGTTTTAAATCTAAGGGAGATACACCTACTGGGAAACCTGCCCTGCACTTAATGCAAAAAAGGTAATGCATACCAAGCACCGTACCTCCAGGGTGATGTGGAAAGCGGTTGCATTTTAATTATTAATGAATTCTACAATATATGTGTGTTGAATTGCATGATATGGAAGTATATGAAATGATATTAACAAGTGAAAAGTAATTTCTCTTCACTCTCTAGCGCGCATAGGGAATTGACGTTAAGGGAATGGAGTGTACCGTCTCGTTGTGACGTCACGGAAACCCGCAGAGGCCTTGTCTATCGGGGGTTGTGGTTCAATGCACTACCCGGGATATGTTGGATCGATGTAATTACGGACTGAAGTCGAAAAATGTGTCGGTGTATCATTATGCATTAACCACATGTTCTGGCGTACAAATGTCGGCATTCCCAGCATTAAGTGAGTAAAAACGGGCTGTAAGAAAAAAGACACTTTGCTCCTTTTAGGCGTTCCAGCAGAAGATACGGTCCTACAGATATTCTCCATAATTACTTCCGAAATGTTAATATTAAACTTGTGTTGCACGTTCGACGAGATAATGATGTAGGGATTTTCGGATGACCAAATATGCGCATTGTATGTGTTGAAGACACCTTCTCTTGTAAAGCAGGCTTCATCTGAGAATAAAACTCTAGCAGGAAAGTGTGCATCTCCTTGTATTGCCTCAAGTATCAAGCATATGAACTCAACCAGACGTGGGTAATCATCATAGCATAGGAGTTGGAGTTTTTGCGAAGTGGAAGGAGTTCCTATTTTCAGCACGCATAACCTTCCACACCGTTTCATGCCGAATACTCAGTTCAGCTGCAATTGATCACGTGTTTGTCGTCGGGATATCGGCAAACGGCAACAAAACTCTGTTTTCGATTTCAAGTGTGCACACACTGAGATCTTGACCTGCATTTGGCCTCGTTATATAGTTGAAGAATCTTACGTCAATCTATGTTTGTAGAGGTGGTATTATGTGGACAGCACCTCCTCGGATGTTTCTCTTGGTACATTCTTTGTGCTAGGCGTCCATTGTCATCCACTCGGTCGTAAATTAAATGCATATTCGTCATTCGTGAAATAAGACATGTTGTTTGCTTATGAAGTTTAATAACCATAAATTCTGCAATGTTCATTCATAAATGTTTTTGCTTTTAAAATACTCGCTGCTTTTATTTTCCTCGAACGCATGGAAAAGTTTCATACGGGAAGTCTTCTTCTTCTCCACTACCTTTTCCTAATCCTCGCATAGAGTCATTCTCTTCGTCAAGCTCATTGTCTTCTCGGTTTATGTTTTTGAGATCAGCAAATAAACGTCACCTGCGACCCTATGTTTTTTTTGTAATTTTTCATCTTCTTAATGCCTATTGTCCCCTCTCTGAATTTATTTTTTAAATTTAAATACCCTCTACAAACATCTATAGAGATGCAGCTACCGATCAGTAGACACCAATTAGAGTTTTCTGGTGCCCAGATTAGGTTTTCTGGGATATCTTAAATACTCTTCAATTTTCACATTACATCCTTATATCAAATTAAAGAGTGTAAAATTTCTTACATTTTCATGCTTTTAATTTTTCGTCAAGGTTTAATATTTTTATAGGTAATGGTTCCAAATTATGTTTTCGTTCTCAGTAATTTACGACCCCTTGGTTCATCAAATCCGCATGTTACCTACATACAAAAACTTTTAAGAATGTGCTTTCATTTAATAAAAATCGTAGTTGAAACAACATTTGTTATTTTTTAATAATTTTTTAGAGTTTCCAATAATTTTTGGACTCCCTGTAATTTTGAGATTTTCACCTATTAAATATCTTTTGGGACTCTATGCTGTATGGTGATTTTTTTATCCTTTTGATGCCTACAGTCACCTTTCTAAATTTACCGATCAAATTCGGCAACATCTTGTATATTCATGCGTGCTGACTGAGATGCAAGCATTCAATCACAAGATGCACTAATAGTATGGGGAATGCAAGCAAAATTTGACACTAATGTCTCTGATTGTATTGCAGTGATTGTTATTATGGTGATTTGTGAATCACATTGATTGCAATCTTTTTAATATAAACATTTAAGCTCATTTTCACATGAAATTATATAGTTTAACGAACAATTAAATAAAATAATTGTTTTGTTTTCGTAAGAGAAATCAAAATTATTTCACCATTTCTGCGTTGATAATGCATAAGTTTTCAAGTCTATTCTTTTTCTTATGCATGGTGAGATACAACTATACTTGAAATTCGTTAAGATTATCTACGCAAATGAAAACTTATCACCTTGCAAACTGCTTCGCGGTAATCTGGTTCTTTTAACTTGCACGTATTTGACCGTTAAATCTATTGTTACTGTATAACTATAAAAAGTATTTAATCCTCAGGCCGTTGGTACTTTTTTAAATCTACAAATAACTTAAGAATGAGGAAAACAAGTTTTATTTTCTTGTCAATTTCTTTCATTTTGAGAGGTCTTTAAAAAATTTTGTCCACCACAAATCTCAGCTCATGGATATTTGAGAAACTGGTAAATGGGTAGTAAGAAATACTTGTTAAAGATTCTATCCTAGTTTTGTGTATTTTGTTCTTAGCTTGACAAAGTAAAATCATGTGCTTTTTATCGGCGCTTGAAATCAATATAAATGAAGATATTTTCACGAATATTCATACATGTCTTGCTGTTGTCCTTCATCAGTAAATTTTCACTTTAGAAGAAGGAAACTTGTGAAGAAAATCATTTTTTTGACATACATCTTTAAAATTTAAAAAAAAAACATTCATACAGCTAATCGAAAATTCATACATGAAAACTAACAAATGCGAGAAATTATTATATGACATTATTATAATTCCACATTATCTCACTGTTGAGTTCTATATACTTATATATTTAACTATGCCATCCAATATGTTCGTTGGATTAAGGTCCGTTAAGTAGTTACATTTTGGAACAAATCTCGCATATTTGCATTATGGGTCAAATGAAATAATTGCCCTAAAATCATTTAATCGCACTCAGTTATCTGCATCGCCTCAGAGGGGATTGAAATGTATAATATTGTTAAAAAATTTTTCTATACAGCAAAATACCGTCGATCAATCGTAATGCATTTAATCTCTAATAGTTCAGCAACTTGCTGGCTTGCTAATCCTCTAATCTTTTTACTTGTCGGCGACTCCGACTACTCACCACACACCACCTCTGACTAAACACAGGACTTCTGACGATACATACGACTTCTTCGCAACTTCAGATTTCCCGTCTTTTATAGTTCCGGGAGGCAGGGCTAGAATCTTCTGACCAATCAGGACGTATCTGAGTGCACCTTGGTTATTACTGGATGGATCGTGAAGCTTCTCGAACTTTCCAGTGTGATCCATTTAGTCGCCAACATCGCCAAATTCGTCGCCAAGCTCTCAGGTCATTGACGCACAGGACAGATCTTAAAAGGTTTTTCTTACGATGACACTATCCGTGGTGGGTAGCAAAATTACAGATTTGTAACAATATATATATATATATATATATATATATATGAATTTTTGGAAGTATGAATATGAATATGAATTTTGGGAAATACAAATAATAAGATTGCTCTTATCTTTTGCTCTCATTAATCTTGATTTATTCTTGAACTGGTATAGCATAGTTGTAAAATACTTCAATCAAAAAGTTTATTTCACCCTGAAATATATTTTTCAGAATCTTTTATCTAAAATAAAAAAAAAGGGAGAGAGAATCGAAAATAATACTTCCACAAAAACGATTTCTCGGATTTAGGACGCACAGAACTAGTCCTTCACTGCTTGATTCTGCACAGCGGGTATTGTGTGTGTTACCTTTGCATCGAAAAATATGCAAATTTTGTGCTTCAGTTTGGAAAGCTCTGAGAATTCCTCGGCAGCTGTAAAAGCATTATTTATGGGTCGATCCTAGGCGCGCCTGCTGTAAATGTCAGAAAATGGTACGTTTTAGTGGAGATGTTTTATGATTCAAAGTCTTGAGAGTGTCACCGATTAGTTTTTTTATTTAAACACTTGTCTTATTTATGAAGATTGTAAACAGTTTTCTCGAAATGTATTTTTGGCAGCTCAGAACAATGTAAAGAAAAGAGCGAGGTTTTTTAAATGCTTGGTCAAAGTTTTAAAAACTAAAAGTAATTTTCATAAAATATTTTATGGATTTCTAGTAATTAAATAATATTTTAAACTATTTTTTTTATTATGTCACAGAAATAATTTTGTATGTTTTAAAAGTGGTGTTCACAAGACAATAGATAAGAAAAAAAAATCTCAGAAATATTAGTTTTTTTAACTACATAAAGCAATTTCATTTATATAAAGCAAGTCATAGATAAAGACATAATACTAAAAAATAAACGATGTTCACAAAGATAAAGAGCCTTTTTTAAAATTAAGCGAAACGTACTTCTCAACTTTTAACAAGTACTGAATTTCTTAATTGTTCATATAGCATCGATCTTTTTTTCTCTCTATTATGGTTTCTCAGTATTTACAATATTCAAAATAAAAGTAAAATAGGAGAAAGAATACAGTTACATAAAAAAAAAAGGTATTCTCAAAAAACAACAAAAAAAAACAAGCTGTTTTGTTTAGAGTTATGACTGTTTATTGTCTTCGTTAGGTCTTCAGTTTGGCCACCTCTTAACCGGTACATTTTATGGGTTTCCCAAAGTTGCGCCTACATGTTTACTATAATAGCTCTTTAATTGATATTTCTCTCTTTCGTTTTTTTTTTTTTTTTTTTTTTTGCTTCCCTAGTTGTTTTTTTTCTTTAATTCTTGTAATTATAATATTTAATAAGGATATTTTGAAGAGATTACGCAGCACGTCTATGCCATAAAATGCTTTTCTTCCGCCGTTTTCTTTGTTAAGAGAGTATGAATTTGAGAATTTTGCTCTAACAAACTTTTGCTTTTCTGAATCCAAGGCTTTTGAAACTAAAGTCACTGCATTATATTTTAAAATTCTGATGTAGAAACCAAATTTTTGCTTTCCTGAACCCAATGCTTCTGAAATTAAAATCACTGTATTAAAATTACACTGTAATCGCTGTAAAATCACTGTATTAAAAATTTTCTGATGGAGTAAGGACAAAAATGTTTAATTCTTAGATTATTAACTGGATTATGAGTCAGATTCGTATTTACCTTTATATTTTATAGCTTATACATCAGGTGAAATGTGCATTGATTCAGTTCTAATAAGTATTGAATACTGATATATATATGATAATGGAATTGCTGTTTTTTAATTCATTTTACACATATAAATGTTGAGAATATTTCTGAAGTTTAATATTTTATGAAACATTCATAAATGCTTATCGCAAGAGTTAAACCACGTATATAATGGAATGAATAAACATATCAAACAATACTTAATATATCAAATTGAGTGTAACAAAACATTTTCACAGAGGCGGAAAGACTGAAAATCATGCATTTTTCATTATGAATGTATCAGAATGTATTATAAAGAAACCTAGAATTGATAATTATTAACAGAAAAATAAAGTGAAATGTATTAACTATAATAATGAATTTATTTACAAATATACAAGATAGATTTACATTTTTGGCTGACTGATGGCGAAATGCAATGCTCATGCTAAGGCTGGAAAATAACATGATGAGTAAATGAATGTGAAGCTGCGATGCTTTAAAAAAAACGCAAAATTATTTACCGAGTTCGTATTCTGAGAGAAGAGAACTATGCAAGTGTTGTCAAAAGTTTACTTTATATTTTAAAAAACCCAACCAAATAGGAGCGAGAATACTACCCCGTGCAAAATCTATCGACTTAATAGTACACAATTAAGTCGACAAATATGAAAATTACAACAATTTGGACATAAAGTTTAACTGAGTATACATATAGAAAATGTACAATTTATTTATTTTCACTGTATATATATATATATATATATATATATATATATATATATGTGTGTGTGTGTGTGTGTGTGTGTGTGTGTGTGTGTGTGTGTGTGTGTGTGTGTGTGTGTGTGTGTGTGTGTGTGTGTGTGTGAATGTAAAAATAACTTTTTTTTTAAATTATCAATTACAAAATATACAATAATTTAAATGATGGTCGTTTTGTGTTCCTTTTGTTGTTTTTAAAAGGAATGCATCAATAGATTTTTCTTTACAATAAAAAATCATTCTTACTGCAAGCAAAAGTTGAGGAGAAATTTATCTTCCTTGAAAATAAGTGCAATAGTCCTTATAAATTTTTTTCTCCTAAATATTGTAACTAATGGTAATATTGTCCGTTTGAACACATTATATATTTTTCATCTGCAGATAAATGAGATAATTTCTTTGCCGTCTACCCCGTACGTATTAAACTGTTTTAGTGACTCACCGTAATCGTTTCAGAGCATTTTCTAAAACACTTGGCTGAAGACAGTGAAAATGGGTCCACCGGCTTAAAAATGTTCAGCGTGTTGATGTGAATGGCGCTAGAGTTTTCAATAACGCAACATAATTACGCGATTAGAATAGCATGCATGCATGCATAATTACGCAATAGATGTTTCGCTGCGTAATTCTGATTGCGTAATAAGAGTTAAAGAAAAAAGAAAGAAAAACGTATCAAAGCTCTAGAAAAACTGCGCATGCGCCGGTTTCCATGGCAACCACAGCTGGAAAGGGAAAAAGGTGTCTCTAAGACGGAACACAGGGCTTAATTCTTGGACTTCATTAGAGTTCGACGAAGAGGTATTAATGGTCGAGAATTCAAAATACTGTCGACTTGATTCGGAATTGTAAGACATTATTCATAATTCAATTTTAGATTCCCTACTGAATTTAGAAAATGAAATTTAAACGATTGTACCCCTTCTTCGCAGATGCTTTCAAAGTGTTCAGATTCCGAGAAGGAGGGAATGAAACTTAACTGAATTTTCTCCGTACGGAGATAATGAACCAAAGTAACTGGAATCCTAACGAAATTGAATAAGTGAAGTGCAACGGCGAATTATAAACATTCGCCATGAAAATAGTTGAGATTTGGTTTCTTCACGTCATTAATCTTTTAACAGTTTATGAAGGAATATAAATCTAAAACGTTTTCAAAATCCAAGTGTAACAAAACTTGTAAAAATTGATACAAACACACACACATACATACACACACACACATATATTATTTATATATATATATATATATATATATATATATATATATATATATATATATATATATATATATACAATCTCTCCAAGCCAAACTAATCGCACCAAAGAAAAGATACTAATACAATCATAATTTTTAAATTAAACTAAAAATGATAAGACACATAGTTAAATCAATTTTCAATAGCATATTTCTTGCAATTATGAAAACAAGCAAGTAAAATTATAAATTAATTCACTTTTAATGATGTCATTATTAAAAAAAATATATCATTTTTTATGTTATTTATTTAAATTATTCATTAAATTATGCCATAAAACAAAACAAAACAAAAAGTAAGGCACAATCCAAACTCGGACGGATAGGAAGATTTTGAAAACTATTTAATATTTCTAATGAGTTAATTAACATCTTGTATGCAAGACTTTGTTTTTCATAACCATTTTAAGACATTCAGACATAGATTGCATCAATTTTTCACAAAAATTAAGTTTAATATTTTTCCATTACTGCAACAATACTTTTTTCAATTCATCTTTTCTGGAAGCAACGTGTTTCAGAATTTTTTTCTTAAGATGTTATTTATTTTACATTTACATTTTAGTTAGAGTTATATCGAGGCTTTGGAGTTGAGTGTCCATGACCTGAGGACAATTACATAAGAGCCAGGAACGATCCGATAAGCTTCATGTTTCAGACCATTTTCCTGATAAAATCGTCAATGGTTTCCAAGATAAAATTTCTACGTATACTGTGGCGAATTTTTCTTTAAAATGTCGAAGTATTCACTCTGATCCGTTCTCCTATCAATAAAATACAGGATTCCTGGACCAGCAACTGAAAACGATCCTCAGACCATTACTGATCCACCGTCCTCCCTCATAGTTGTTATTATTTTTTTTTGTGCATAATTCCTTATTCGATTTTCTGCAGATATAAGGCTTGCCATCGGATCCAAAAATGTCGAATTTGCTCTCACCAGTGAATAAAACATTTTTCCAATAAGCAAAATCTTTATTCTCACGCTTATTCTGCATTTAAATCTTTATTTTACGAATCCAAGTCTTATGGTCTGATTTCGCTTCTTTAGGAAATTCTTTCCTTCCATTGAGATCTGCCTTATGGAGCCTATTTCTTATTATTGTTCGGCTAATTTTTTTTCTTAAGTATTTTTCAACAATAATGGATAGCTTTGGTGCACTAAGGAACGTGTTTGCTTTTACTTTTCTTTTTAAATATCGCTCATCTGCTTCGTAAAAAATCTTATTGATGTCTGTTTTAGGCTTATCTTCGACCTGATTATTGATTTCGAAGCCTTTTATGATGTAAAGAACAGAACCTGTCACGTTAAATGACTTCTGTGGACAATATCTGATATTTCTGGCACACACTTTTCATCTTCAGCTCGCTCATAAACAATTTTCTAAACTCAAGGCTCGTTTAGCCCTTTTTCCTTGACATTTTAATTAATTTATTGTTTACTTTCCCAGTAAATGAAAATAACACTACTGGGGAATTCCCTTGAACAACTAGAAAGCTAATCAAAAAATTGGAGTCATTTTTACCCATAATTGCTATTAATTGTGAGATGCCCGAGTTTGGGTTACAGGTTCTTTTACACAAATTTTATATTTAAGTCGAAATTATTTATTCTATTTTATGAATTGGCGCTCTATGGTTTTGTATTTAGTTATACGATTAATTAACTGTTACAAAAAACCCTTTATGCGTTTTCCTAATTCATTTTAATTAAAATATTTTTGCAGAACAAGGTTTATTCCTGTGGTGTCCGAGTTTGGCTTGTAGTTGTACTTTATATATTTGAAAATATTCCTTTCTTTGAAATTTTTTTTACCGCAGAAACCACAGAAATCTACACCAATAATACGGAAGGATAATAATTCCCTTAAAGAATATCTATGCCTGACAATTATTTCTACTTCCCAAAACTGCTCTTTGTGTAATTAAAACTCAAATCTACTTCAATACTAGAATTAGCCATAAATCCAAACTCCGAATTCTGAAAAAAAGAAAGCGGAAAGGCAAAATTTTTTATGTGATTGATTCAAACTTATATCTCCCATCCTGATACCGGGAAAAGATTTGATTCTTCAAGGTTAATATGGGGAGAAGGAATAAAATCTGGTGTTTTTGGAATGACGACTCATTCAAATACCTTTGGTTGATTCATTTCGTTTCAAAATCTGAGTTTACTCTTTACAATAAATTTTAATAAATATTGCAGGATGGTAATAATATTTCGAGTAAGTAATATTGCCATTAATCTGAGTAATATGCATATTATTTTTTTTTGTTTGTTTTTCCATTCCAAATTGTTTTCTAACTCAGAAGATACAAAGCTGTTTTAATTTCCAGAATCTCATGGAGTTTTAATTGGAATATTTGCGCTGGAAATGCTTGTGTAAAAGAAACGTATTTAAACAATTATAGTTGGCAGAAGAGCGGATGTCATTTTTTCTCGATTTCAGTTCCCTTTTAGTATTTAGAGAAAGATAAAGGTCACAATGAATTTCAGCACTAATGACTTGAGATTTCCTTCGTTGATGCGAATCCGACAATTGAAGTGCTTTTAGATTTAATTTATTATTTTAATTACTAAGTTGGAATGAATATCTAAAAAGCTGTTATATGATGACTTACAGTGTTTGCACCTTTTGTCACTAAAACCTGATTCACTCAATTCTCCAATTATTAAAATTGGCCATTTATGCAAATTAGATATGCAATAAATACAAAGAATATTTTTAATTAGATTCAATCTGAGCAAAGTGTTTAACTTTAGTACAGCTCGTTTAAATAGGGATGCAATGGGTGAATTTTATATTCAATTCAGACATTTTTGAATCCATTTTAACGCATTTTTGAATCTATTAAAATGAAGGCATTCTCCTACTCATTTTTGAATGATTCTTCAGTTTCGAAGTTATAATAGCCTGACAGTTTTTCTGCGTTAACAACGTTTTTTCAAAAAGCCAGCGAAGTGACTCCATTTTGCGGGAATCAGTTGAAACGAATGAAACTTAGAATTATCTTCTTGATGCCTTGTCTCATTTTTTAGGAATAATGTGAATTAGCAACGTATCTACTTCTTCGTTCCTTCACAATCCAGAACATTGCAGTGGTTGGATGTACTTTTGATAAGTGCCAATAAACTAAGCACTAAATTTTTTGCGGACCTTATTATGAGTTTTCATTTATTCACCTGATATTTTATATCATATTCATGTAATTATATGCTTAGTGATATTTTCTTTCATAGCTGTCATTTTCTCTTATAAATAAAAACCGCGCTTAACATAGTAAAAAAAATATTATTATTATTATTATTATTGCTTTTAATGTTTTTACACCATTTTTTTATTTTATAATTTAAGGATACAAAAGACCATTTTGTGAATGCAAGCTGCGTGTGATGAAGAAATGTTCACCCATTTTACAATATTTGCTTTCATGCTTACATTCAATTTTAAGATTTCCCCAATTATTTAGAAGTCTTTTTTATATAACTTGCTCAAGTTAAAACATTATGTCCTATTAAAGAAAGTCCTACAGCACAATCAGGGGAGAAGTGTAGCCAGAAATAACTCTTGCGCCATTTTTTTAAATAGTCTGAGAAGAAGTATTGCTCTTCTTTTTGATTTCTAATGCAATTTACATATTTTTTTTTCAAAGCTTGCAGATCTCAATCTTTTAGATTTGGAATCAATGGTTTGAATAAAATGTCTCTTTCATTTTCTGAAAATGAGGCCAGAATCTGGTGCAGTCTGAAGAGTAGAAGAATGTCCCGAATTATCTACGTTATGTTAGTCTTTGGATAAGACATTCTTTTATTATGTCAAATAAATATAAAGTCAATGACACCGACCTGGAGGACCATTTAGTGATTTCGTATTTAACCTGTTGACTTTTGATACAGAAATTATGGTTCTAGGATTGAAAAGAATTATAGCTTCAAGGACCAGAGATGCAAAGATTTCGAGAATCTTCTGAATACTCGGGTAAGACGTCTCCATCTGCCGAGAGAGCATGTAAACACGCGGAGTTCACAGTTGAAGCGATTAATCAAGTTCTGAAGTTATGTAAATTCTAAACCTAGCTTAAAGTTGTAATCATTGAGCCCTGTTGCTAAAATTCAATGAACAATTTATGGTCTGCTCATGTTATAAGTGATCAGAAGTACTGGCATTTCTGTACATCTTGGTCATGTTTTTGTTACGTGTATTTCGTGTTTTCTGAAATATTCATGGAATAAAACGATGTTTTCCATTGTCGAATGTGTTGTACTGAATTGAATATACATCCACGGGAGCAGTTTTTGTAATATTACTTTCCTCGTAGTCCATTGAGGAAATTTAATGGCACATAAATGAATGTCACAATCTTAAACATACCGTCACTAATGCACATAATGTAACAAACTGGACGTTTGCTATTAGCCATAGGTGAATCTAAAAGAATAGTAATAGTAACAAATAAAGAATCAACATACCATTTTGTTCAGAAATATTTTATTGCGCATATTATCGATATATGTTTGTCAAATTTGATTCAAATGCTAAATATTCTCAGGGAATACATTAAATGTTAAGCACCTAAGAAATCTAATGTGCTTTCGAAATAGAAGAGCAAATTCCTTCCAGAGGCTGTTGTAGTTGTGTAGATAAATCTTTCTGCAGGCATGTCAGAAGATTAATTTATTTCACTCGACGCGGATGAGTGGATAGTTTTCTGCCAACTTTGTTGCTTTTTGAAGACTTTGCTCGTATCATAGTCCTTGTGCCCAGTTATTAAACCACTGAATACACATAAACTTGTAACATGGAATAAAATTTTCCAGTCTTGTTAGAATGCGGATTGTATTCTTAATTAAAATGAGTGGTACCCTCCAGTTGGAGTTCAGCTTGTCTAATTAATGTCGCCATTCTAGTGGCTTGTTCTCTTTTTTGTCAACCAATGAATTACTATGCCTTTTATCCTTTTAAGTAAGATGAGTCGGCTAAACTTCAACATAATAAAATTAATACACAGCACACTATTTGTAAAGGTATGCATGGTGCTATAATCAAATAAAAATGCCATATTATTCTAGTTAGAACAACCAAATTTGACTCATAATTATTTCTCGTCTAGTACATATTCAGCAAACAGAGACTATTGAAATTTTAATTTGATATGTATTCAAAAAGTAGTTGAAATCTTAATAGATTCTTTTGAAGCAAATTATGAAAAATAAAACCCTTTTTGCATAACAGTCGGATTCTAAAAATCGGCTTCTCAACTACACCAATTACATTCCTGCACAAATATTTTTATTAAATATTTATGAATTGCAAAAAGATATTTTTATGTGTATTTTGTAACAATATTTTCTAGATTTTTTTTGTGTTAATATATACATATACATAAGAGTGGCGACGGCATAAAATACCTTTTTTTGTTATATTACATATTAAATGCAGTACGTTACTGCTTCTATAATTAAGGAAAAAAATATCAAATTTATATAAATACAGGTCATCAAGCATCATAACCTTCCTATGTTTTGGTTTAAAGCTTCAAATACATCTTTTTTTTAATTGCAATCTTAAGTGTGATCTTCGATTTCATTTCATGGGCTGCGGTAGCTTGGTGATAAGACCTTGGTTTCGGAATGGGTTAGTTTCGAGATCGAAACCTGGTTACAGCGTAGAACCGTCGTGTAAGCAGGTCTGCTGCACGTTAGATCTGTCGGTTCCGATCGGTCCTACCACTGTTGTGGCTCGGAAGTGTGGAGTGCCAGCTTTAGGTGACGTCCTCGTCATCTGACCATGGTTCAAAATTACGAGGTCCATCCCAAATAGACCTCGCGTTGCTTTAAAACGGGACGTTAATATAGCTAAACTTGATTTCATTGCGGCATGTCTGGTTCTTTCATATTCTGTGTAATAAATTTGGACCTTTTAATCGGATAACAGTGGTTTTATAATTAGTAGTTAAAGGCATATATTGGAGATTAACTCGGATACCAGAAACGAATGAATCTTTTTCCTAGGAAATCGGTTCAATGATAATTTTTTTTTCTTTTTAATTTTAGAATTCAAAAAAAAAAACTTTTTATTTCATGTTTCAAGCAATTTTGTTCTACGTTAAATATAAATTATTTGTATTGCATTTCTATAAAAAACATAGCTAGAACTATTGTATCAAAACAATATAATATCAGACTCACATCTATGAAAGCTAAGAAACATTCTTGAATAAATTGTCCATACTCTTTCTACGAATGTCAACTTCATTTAAATGCAAAACTAACTTAACAACAGAACATACGATCCTTTCAAACCAGTATGTTGAATAAAAACTGTGAAGATAAGCCCTGTTCCTAACATAAAGAATTCCGAACTGAACAGTGTCAAAATATCGCTTTTCTAGAATAATCTTGCACAAAAAAGAAATAAAAACATTTTTTTTTTTTTTTTTTTTGACATATCAGCTCGCCAAACTTTATGAGGAAAAATATTGAGAATTTCAGAGAACTCTGTCAAAAGCGCAAATTCCAAATATACTCAATCCAATTTTCTTTTCAACATGTCTGGATGTGCGGGAAAAATTCTCTGTTTTCAATTTTGGAAATAAATTTATCTCAACTTGGAAATGTTGGGAAGAAGGATTACTTGTGATTTTTTTGAAAGTGTATTCAGCAAATTCATTGTTAGAAGACCATAAAAAATCATTATAAAACTACCTTACAGGACGGTTTTGCCATATATTTTATTGGAGTCAAAATATTTCCTCTTTTTTCCTCAATATTATTTGTTTTTATTGATTCAATTACTTTCAGGGATTTCTGATACTTGAATTATGTCCAAGAAATGTGAAAAGTAGGAAAGAATCAAATCCATCATAAAGCAAAATATTTTTTTTTTTCTTTTTCGTTAGCTCGTTTTATGGCAGAGAATTATATTTTGGAATACATGTATAATCATGTAAAAAAGATACTGAACATGAATAATGTTCTTTTTGACAAATGAACTAGGACTAGAGAAGAAGGAAATAACAGAGAAACATGGTTAAATTAAATGGATTTGAATCATGAATGAGATTTAATAATACAAATGAGATTTTTCAAATCACCATAATGCTTTTAACTGGAGTTCAAATATTTTATGTTAACTTTTGGAAACCATAGATTTAATTATAACAATTATATTTCATATTTAATGATTGAAGTGCTAAATTCAAGAGATTGGTACTCTATTGGACAAAAAAAAAATACAAATGCATTTTGTTCAAAAACAAAATCAAGTCCGGCGTCAATTTTTAAATACAAACTTTTTGAGCTTGCTTAACTTTTAAAATTCATACCGAAATAAAACAAAGAAAGAAGATTGTTTTTCTTTCAATATTAATATATATAATTTTCGGCTGTATTATAGAAATATTTTTAACAAAAATAATTGAATTTTTAATTTTCCTGAAAGAGAGCTTAATGATGCCTATACTTAAATAAAAAAAAATTTGAATTCTTTCTTATGTATTATTAATGTTATATTAATATATTAGTAACTAAGTAACAATTAAGAGCTATAACAATGTATCAAAAAATCCATGAACTTAGAGCATTAAATCAAAGAATTGTTACTAGAAAAATTCCTAACTACCTAATTAAAGAAAAATTACTTAAGTCTTTATCTCTTCATTATTTAGAATGTTATTGTTAACTAGCTGTATTTGGTGACCAGTTGATAGGTCTAGAATAAATATTGTGTTTCATTTCGATTTAATCTCTCTATAACTTTATATTTATTATTTTCTGAACAAATTATATTTAAATATCATATTTTGTTAGACAGTGAAGTTGCTTTCTTTTATAGCCTTAAACTTGCTTTGTTATTTTGTTTATAAAAATTTCTAATTTTTTTTCTATCCAGTGATATTACAATGCCATTGGAAAATGCAGTTATCTGATTTGTTTCATGTTTTTGAAAAGTCACTTTTTTATTGTTTATGGAAAATAAGCAACTAATGAATAGAATCCACCTCCTTTAGCTTTCAACAGTAGATAAGTTATTTCATAAAACAATGAAACTGAGTTGAATTTTACTTCGGCAATTATATTTCCACTTATATCCATTGCCAGGATATTAAATATAGTTTTGTGTATATTACTATCTCTACATTTTTTTTTAACTTTTTCCATTTTGAAAGGTCCCAAACACATTTTCAACGAAACTTCGGTAGAAGTCAGAAACGCCGGAAAATAATTCAAAAATTTCCTACCTACTTTGTAAATGTGACTGATTGAATACTCAATTGTTTGTTAGAAATATTCGCCCAAATGGATTTAGGAATCAGGAAGGATTTCTGAGAATTCCCAAAAACTGCACAACTGCTTAATGGCCTCAGCTCATTGGGGTCATTGGGATTGTATATCAACCTCAGTTAAGGTTGTTTTTGCGGTGTCCGAGGGGGTTGGAAAACATCTCTTATTTCCAAAAGAGATACTTGAGCATTCCAGGATTCCAATCTTAAGCTCTGGAGGATGAATTGTTCTAAGTAGACGGATTAATTCTAAAACGTTATCGAGCTAAGAAGTTTCGAAATAAAGGTTTGAATCTTTCTCATTTTCTTCCGTTTTCAAACCTATTTCTTGATTTCGTTGAGAAGTATTTTACTTATATTTTATAAATTCAGCGTAATACATCCGATATTTTTAAAAACAAATAATAATTGATAATAATATCTATGTACCAAAGCTGTTTGGATACAAAAAAATATTGAATAAAAGAAACTTTCACTAATGATCAATTTATTATCTTATGTATCTTTATCTTTTATTATCTTATATGAGATCTTTTTACGTTGAAACTAAATTTTTCTGCATTATGTTTAAAATAATGAATACGTTTTTATATTTCTTTTTTTTTAATTATTCTACTCAAAGCGAAATTGAACTTCTATTACATTTCAGTATAAATTACAGCTCGTGTTATCGTAACAAATAAATATAATGTCAGATCAACCGGCCTATAAAATTAAACATACACACACACATGAAAACATTTTCTAATATTGCTGTATATACTTAGTTTAACCCTTTC
Organism: Argiope bruennichi; assembly: GCF_947563725.1. Taxonomy (NCBI): domain Eukaryota; kingdom Metazoa; phylum Arthropoda; class Arachnida; order Araneae; family Araneidae; genus Argiope; species Argiope bruennichi. The sequence goes on from NC_079161.1 coordinate 103,523,181, forward strand.
TAGGGCAGAGGGAAGTATGCTTCCCATCGAATTTATTAATCTTTGTATGAAATTATGTAGGTTGATATAAGTTCTGACAAATTTTTTTAGTAAGTCTGAAACTTAGATAATTCAGTTCTTTATCTCACACAAAATGACGTGATTTGTTTCTCAATTATTAATTAACCAAATTAATTAATGAATCAAATTAAATTTATCTAATAAGCTAAATGAATCCCTTTTATTATTCTAAATTCAAGCCTAAAAATATTTGAAGATAATATGGTTAGAAAAAAAATGGCCTTTTAAAGGGTTAAATATTATATTTACTCATCATTATAACATTGCTAGTCTCTATAAACAATGAAGTAGCATATTTTTAAGAGGAAATCGGCGTGCGTTTATACGCAGCAGGACAGATCATCAAAATCTCGTTTCCTTTATTCGCACATTTTTTTTCAGAAGACGCTGTGATTAGCTTGACTAAAGCATGGAGAATTTAAAAAAACAATCTTATCAAAGCTTTATCTTGAAGAAGTGGGGAAATATTTTCTTTTATTAAGTTTTTCGTTATTAGAGCGAGCAATGGCTCATATTTCATAAATCTATCAAGATAATGTAGGTTTGGTATCAAAAATGTTTAAGTGTTCTTAAAACGTCCAACAAACTTCGTGTGGAAGGAAAAATTTTGCATGTTTCGTATTTTTTTATAGAATAAAAGTGAACAAAATGTTGTTTTTTTGAATGTCAGAAGAACGCATTTCATTCAATCACAATATAGTTCATTCTTTGAATGTACTGGTTAACGTCTCATCGCTAGAATTGACTTCAAAATATATTTAAAACAAAATATTTTTCCACGGATTGATAAGCCTTAATGTCGAACTACAGCTAGATAATCAATAAATGATTTGCATACGTCCTGAGTGTACTTTTTATCTTGAGTGTGCAATCATCTCGAGTAATCTGTTTCAGAAATGAGCAATTATCAAATACGACTTTCACAGATCAGCCCTCTAAAGTAACTGAAAAGTGCAGGATCTCTATCATCCGGATCTGGATCACATTATCGTGTCTAAATACCTTAACGATATTTTATAAAGGTTGTTAATGTTTAACATTAAGATCCATTTTATTTCCGTTGACAGCATTTAACTTATAAAATTCATTTTTCACATTTCTGCCGTTTCGCAGAATTTCCAGAGAATAAGGTTGGTCCCGTCATTTCTCGAGGCAAGTATTCATATCAATATTTGAGTGGCAGTTCATTGAATTGGACTCAATAAATGAAACATTGCAGTAGCAGCTGAATATTAATCTCTCCTATGCATTATTTGTCAACCCTATGTTTGTTACTGTACCATCCTCATTATCATTACTTTAAAATAGTTGAGATACTCTTGGCTATATTACAACCAATAACCCTCACAAGACTGATCAATCTTGTTTTCCCTTTTTTCTTGGTCCTATATTTTCTTTAAAAATAGTATTATGTTTTCAATTACCAAAATCTATTCTCTTTTCTAATACAATCCGGTTCACATCTTGTCCCAGAGACTGTCGTTAAACACACTATGCATATAGGCAAAACTCCGATTTCAAACAAAAAGTTGGAATTTTTAATATTAATACACGAAATATAGCACGCAGTTTTTAAATATATTTTTTCTGTTAAGTAAGTAAAATGAAGTTCTTAGACGATACCAGAAGCGAAGAACAGTAGTTTATCTATTTTCAGGGTAAAAATAGATTTTGGATTTATTTATCATTTGTTTTCTGATTTGATGCTCCCATTTTGAACAAGAAATCATAATTTTTTTCATTATTTTTCAGTTGATAAGCAGATAAAATTGCAGCCTCTGAGCCGCATTAGAAGGACTCGAGGCGAAATGGGCAATTTTATATGACAACAAAGCTTCCTAAACCACATATAAAAGCCCTCCTCCGGAAAGACATGCTAGAGGAACGGCATGGTTATTGGAGCAATGGTGACACAGAAAAACTTTTAATATCCTGCCTTCAGTCAACCTTCATCCCAGTAACTGGATCAGAGAGGATATTATTTTCTTCTCAGAATACGGTCCTTTTCCTGCCTACCTCAAAAGGTTCAATCTGTCTGAGAGTGACAGTGCAGTTGTGGCACAGCACTTCATTATGCTATGGAATGCATCCTCACAATCTCCTGGCATATGAAAAAACCATCACCAAGCCGTGAATTTGAATGGCCAAAAAGAGTCGCCAGAAACTTCCTCTCCAGGCAAAAAAAAAAAAAAAATTCATAGTATAATCAAATTTATCAGTGAAAATAGAGACATATTCTTGCTTCCCTAGCTCTCAACATCAAGTGTCATACTAAGAAAGATTAAGGGAAAAAACAAGCACTGCAGCCTCCTATCATAATTTCAATCAAACAGAGATTCTCTTCATTTCCATTTCTCAAATTATTTTCCATCTGATTTTTATAACTACATCCTCATCTACTATGCCATAAAAAAAGTGAACACAGAATATATGTATATTTTTACGCATTTTATCTCTCAGCATGTTATTTTTTCAAATAATTTTTCTAAGTTTAAAATCTTTGTAAACAGTTTAATCTCAATATCATTTCTTATATGCTTGTAAATTCTGTAAATAGTTATTTTTGTTTTTTTCTACTGTAAATATTTTGCTACTTAAATAAAATTCCCGCAACATGCCCACCAAACCGTTCAGTGACCAGAATGGTCACGGATACGGGGGTATGAGACAGCGTTCTGTCCTGAGCCGTATTAGAAGTATCTTCTCTTGTAAATAATAGTTTTTGAAATGCATTTTCTTGACGATTTATGCTCTTTTTTCAATCATTTCCCAGATAATTCTAGATTGAAGAGAAATAAAATGCCTCGAATAATCGGAAGTTCACTATATTTAAAATCGAATCTCAGAGACTGCAGTCTTGTTTTTCTTATTTTAGTAAATTACCTCAGTAAAGTAGATACTGGTTAAGGAGAGAAAAAAAAACTTTACTCTGTTGATTTTCTTGTTCTCTATATGGAAAAACGTTGCTCTTTTAATATTAGAAAACTCACCAAAGTGTGCCTTTAGTTTTGAAACTGACATTATGATGGCTTTCGCGGGACAAGGGATTGAAAATAAGAATAATAAAAATGGAATAAAATAGAAAAGTTTCGCATTCTGTGAAGTCCATTTTAATTTATTTTTCAGGGCCATTGCACTTCTGAATCAATAACTGCGCATAATGTTGGGGAAAAGAATGACGTTTTCTGCTGCGCATACCCGCTCTGGGTTTTATTGCTAAGCTCTTCAAAAGGGGCGAATTCATGTGATTGCTTGTCATATTTCGGAGAAGGAAAGCGCAAGTTATTGGAACAAAAATATAAAATAACTTGTTATTTTATAGTTTTTGTAAGAAAGCATTGTTCTACATAAGTGGGTGACATTTTTACAGAAAATTTCATCTCATTAATGTCTTTGCGTTAAGATGTAGAGAAAATAATAGGATTTTTTTTTTCTCAAAAAATTATAATAAGAATTCAAACTTTGCTTAAGAAACATTTCACATTCAGCATTCTCGTTTTTTTTTTATTTTTTTTATTGATATTCAGAATGAATGTTGAAGATTCAAGGCATCATTTTTTCAAAATTTCTCCACATGATTAGCTTGTCAAAACTTTAAGCTCTATTAGAAATTGATACTCGAAGTATCTATTTTTTTCTACCAACCTTATATGAGTGCCTATATTAGTATTTTAACTTCATATTTGGTTCTAGAAAACATAATCAGAAAAATCTTACAAATACGTTTTCAAAGTTGTGTCATGAGATGCCAGTAGGGAAATTTATTTAAAACTTTACCAGGAGCCAGGAGCGAAATGGTCAAAAAATATATCTATTCATCTTTGTAAAATATCATAGAATTCTTATTTACTTTAGTTTAAAGAAAATGTTAACTGAAAAGGAATATAATTCGTTCAATTAAAACAATCAAGAGGAAGAATGGATTTATTTTATTTATTGCTACATTTTGCTCCGCAATGCTCGATATATAATCATATCACAAAAAAAAAAAACAGATGTCCAGAAATGAAAATTATATTACTAATAAGAATACCAGTAATAAACAAGACAAAGAGAAAATATGAAAAGATAATAAAAACATAAAAATAATGAAAAAAATATTCTCTCTAACATCCCTTAATGAATAATCGAGAATATTCTAAAGAAAAATAATTTATCTCTTAATAATGAAAAAAATTGAAAAATAAAGAACCAAAGTAAATTTCCAGAAAAAAATTGAAATGAGTCAGTGACCTGTGCGAAATGTGAGTGAACGTTCCTGAAAATGTTGCAGATGATTCATAAAACGAAAGCTAAATGCCATGATTGAAAATCTTTGACAAACATTTCTGGTTAAAAACTAGTTGTCAGGTTAGAGGACAGGATACGCGCATAACGAATAGAAAGAATAAAAAAAAAACTAAAAAGCATTGTTTACGATAATAAGAGAACTAAAAGATCAGCCCGAAGTTATTCTTATAACCAGCATTAGCTTTTGAGATATATGAATCTTAAACTGTCTGGTTATTTTTTTTGTGTCTATATTGCATTCAAAAAACGCTAGAGATCAAGAATCGCACTTGAAGTAATCATATCATTGATTTCCAGATCATATTTAAAGAAATAACAAATAAAAAAAATCAATACATTTCTTGTTTTATCAAAATAAGTTTGTAAATGTGTATCATAACCTTTCTTCAACACCATTTTAAATAAAAAAGGAAAATATCAATAATAAAAGAAATATGGCAACGTAATTTCAAAATTAGCAAAAGATTTCAATGAAGATATTCAATATTTGATTATTTTATTGCAAATCAGATAAGCATTCTGTTTGAAATTTTTTATTTATTCTGACGTAAAGATGTCAACTACATATAATAATCTTAAATATTTTTAGTATCCTTGAACATTTAAGGGATATTATTACGAAAAATACAGCAAAACACATAAATAATTTGTAAAACTGAAGAATATGTACAGAGAATTTGAAATAAAATGAAAGCTTCTCTTTTATAAGGTAACATTAAAAGCAACAACGAGAAATCAAGCCACATTAAAGAAGTATTGATTGTAAACGATTTTGATCAGTTTCAATTTAAAATAAATTACATCTTTCAGTCAATTTCTTCATAACGGACGTGATAGATGAAAAAATAAAGAACTGAATGCATGAAATGAAGCATGTAATCTTTAAAATCAGACTGTTTTATGTGTTTACAATGTTGAATTGAATCCTTATTAGAGAAGCAGGTGGACTTTTTAAGTACATTTTCTCAAGCATATTATGCACATTTCAAACAAGTGTCGTATTTCCAACATAATTTTAACAATAATAACTACAATCCATCCTAAAAGTAGAAACAATCTGGTTTTTGGGGAAGTTATCTACTAATTATAAAAACATTAACCCTAAAAAAAACAATAAAAAGTAATTGTTTCTATGTTTTTTTGACATTTATGGAACCAGAACAATGGACCAAAGACTATCCACCTCGAATTCAGTCACCTCATTCCGTTCTCTAAAGCTTCTATAAGACAGTGAATTTCCTCAGTTTATAATTTCCACTCGAACACCTCCACATGCTTAGAATTCCAGACCAAAGCTAATCCATTTGTGAATGACAGCGTATTTAGATAGAGCGAGGGAAAATTCCTGTAATAATCTCCTTAAATGCTGACCACACTATGAATCACAGTCACTTAACTTTCCCAGAAACACGATAAAATTAATTGTTTTAGAATACACCACCTACTCGAGTTATTCCAATAACCGATATTCAAGAATAGACTGTTATCTACTCTAATTGTGGATGGTTAATGTATCGTCCTGATTCTTTAAATATGTTCGCTTCGAGAACTAACTGATACATAGCTTAGTAAATATTTTTATAATGTTATCTGGTATATACTGATACAAGAATGAATGTGTCTTGGAACCAATTGTTATTTTATAGTTTTCATATTAGTTACAGAAAATTGTAATTGAGTTTAAGTAGTATAATGGAGTAAGGAACTCAAATTTGTAAATCAGAATTGCCGTAATGCGGAGAAGTATGAATTACTGCATATTTAAATAGCAAAACATAAATTATTGAAATGTGATTACATCTTTGGGGCATGCGAATCTTCTAAATGTTAAAAAATATATATAATTTCACTTTTCTTAAAAAAAATGTTCAATGTTATCTCTCCAGAAATTTAAAACAATCATTACTACGTAAGAAAATATATTTATTTCTTTATTTAGTGGATATTTTTAGGTCTTAGAAACTCTTAAATTAAAAAAAAATGCAAGGCTTTGACAATTTCGAAAAAATAACAACGTCGATTAAAGCTCCCAACTTTTTTGATAAAAATGTTCCCCATACTAAATAAGTAAAGTCTTAGATCGTAAAACATTTGTATACAAATGCTTATAATTTTCTCACATTCCTTATTTTTGAAAGCATTACTGATTGAAGTGATAATATTTATTGATCGAGAATCTATCATTGAGAGATTTCACTCATTTTGAGATTCTTTTCAGTTTGTCCATAAAATGGTCTTGGGGCAGCTGTCTTCCCATCGAAGTGTTGAAAAGCGACAGAACAGTAACTGAATGGAATATCATCAACAAAGAGCCTTTATATGGTCGTTCATACATAGGTTTCGAACTGACAAAAGCATCCCCTTTCCGCATAGTATTAATGTTAGTTCTAGAAACACTAATGACAACCAAGTCTTTTAGAAAAATTCATTATTCCCTTTAGTAAGGTAGAATGCTAGAAGCAATATATTTGAAAGATTCGGAATTCAGAGACATATAGGAACTTTGATCGAACCAGGTTTTGGGATTCCTTTTCTTCATCATTGCTCGAAATTGCTCTGAATTCTTATTTTTTATAACAAACTTGTGATCATCCCTTCCATTAATATAATTGTCCAGAAACCTATTGTTCTATAAATAGCTACTATTTTGCCTCTTTTCCCTCCCAATCTCATATCTATCATATTTTTAAGTATCTGTTTTAGTTGCCTGTTACCTTTTTAAGTATCTGTTTTAGTTGCCTGTTACCTTTTTAAGTATCTGTTTTAGTTGCCTGTTACCTTTTTAAGTATCTGTTTTAGTTGCCTGTTACCTTTTTAAGTATCTGGTTAAGATGACCTGGAAGCAATTGCACGATCAGATACTCCGTAGCGACCACTGTTTAATGTTATAGCTTTCATATTATCCTCATCAGATACTGAGATTCATTCTAAGTGTAGGTTGGCTTGTATTAATAAATATCTATGTCTGCTGAGCGGCTGGCTATTTCATTTAAAGGATTAGATTCTTCTTTAAGGTTAGCATGGATTTATAAACTTTCCTATTGATGGTACTATAACCACCAGACTTTTCACAAATATGCTTCTTGAATGAGTAAAGGAATTTTTGCTTGATAGTGGGAATCTTGTTAGGTTTCTTCGAAATATATTAAATGTAAATGGGTCACTCGCAAAAATATGGGGTACTTTTACCACTACAATGCACATCGATTTCACACCTACAGGACGAGGCATCGTGGAATTTACTTTCATATATTTTAAATCCATTAATCCGTTTTTTAAAATTTAAATTATCCTTGTTTGGGCTGTAAAAAATTGCAATACTTATACAACATTATTATCATACACGGGACAATTCCTTAATGGAAAACTCCAGAAACTGACACTTTTTAAAGCGTATGCAGACATATATGATTTTTTGTGCCCCTAAATTATTAAATATTGAAAAAATCACGTTTCTGCTGTTGATTTTTCTTGATCAAAACAACGTCATATCACGTTCTTACATCTAGGGAATTCATTTGGTAGAAAGTTATTCTTACGGGTAAATACATGACACTCAATGATTTGCATGTTATTTTTCTTCGGTGTTGTCACAAGAGAATTGAATGTTGAATAGATTCGATCGATAAATACGAGTGCCTGTTGAAAAAGACCACTTCCACATCGCTACTAATTAACTGATGGCAAGTGAGGTCTAATAGGCATTAATAGATTACTAATAACGCCTAGAGACGAGGCTCATGACTCGGGGCAAATGACAAATTTATGCAAGAGTAAGAGAGATGGACGAATGGGAATTTCCCACGATATTGTCATTTGGACAAATCCATTACGCACTCTAAAATTGAGCTATTGTTTGCCAACGGATTCTAAAACCCTCCGCACTTTTGAGCATGCGTTAGGATGAGTTTAATTCATCAAAACAGGGGTGATAGGAAAGATGAAAGGGGGAGATGTATACATTTAACAATGAAATAAACTAGGATTACTCGCGGACTGAAATAAAATAAAATAAGAAATTCAGAAAAATCATGATACTTGCAGAAACGTGAAAGAAAATTTGAACAAAAAAGTATATAATAAAGTGGAAATGGAGGTAATAATGACGAACAATTACCTGAAATGCGCTCATCCATCCGCGTCTCATCTCTCAGGGAGATAGAATCGTCGAAAAGGGGTCGTATCGGGGTAATGAAACGAATGGCACTGTGAGATTATTTTTAGAAAAATACTTATTGGATCCTCTGTGATCACTTTCATCCTTAAAAATTGAAAAAAAAATGCGAAAAATGCCAAAATATCGCAAATTTTAAGAAATTTTGAGAAATGGAAAATATTGTCAAATTTGCAATTTTTTACCTCTATTTATGAATTACTAAGTGCACTTTTCATTCCAGTAACGACTCAGAAATATGAATGTGGGCTTTTTTGCCCCACCCTTGTGAGTAGTTTATTGAGCGTAATCAAAACGAAACATTCCACTAGGTAAAAATGTAGCAATTTCTTTTGAAAAAATTTCGTGTAAGAATCATTTCTAAAGTATATCTGCAAAACAGCCAATAGTGGAAAAAAACGCTTTTCAATTAGTTCCTTCACTTTGTATAACTCTGTCCAATTTGCATAATGTTAAGCTAAAATTCATAAATATGAATATTTATATGAATGCATATTTGTATTCGTAGAGTAATTAGATCTAGAATATTAATATATAAGCTTAACAGTAAAAATTACGAAGTGTCCTTTATTTTAATAAAATTCCAATAATTTATATAAAATATATAGCTGGGGAGTTTCTATGTAGTTTAAGAAAAATTATGATGTTTGGCATCCAGTCCACGAACGAGTATAAATGTTAAAAGATATTTTTATTGTTATTTTTTTTTCTAGTTTAATTAAAAACATTTGAAGGAATGTCTTGAGTATAAGGGATAGTAGTTTAGTTTAACTAGAATGACTGCCTGCTTAGAAGAGAGATCATTTTTAAGATGGGCCGCAACATTTTAGAGCATGGTCAGATAAAAAAAAGTGTCACAGTTTAGACGGTATTCCGTCAGAGATACTTCGAAGTAATACCAAAGTAAGAACATGTAGCCGTTATAGCAGATTTAACATGCGTTAAGTCTCTACACTTACTTATTAAACTTTCAGTTGGATGAAGCGTCAAATCTGTAGTGTGAAAGTCAAGGCCGCATCGGAAACATATTAATATAAAGTTGGATTGCCAGATGGAATGACTCTAAATGAGATGTGAGGGTTATGATTTCTTTCTGATGTCGGAATGTAAATATTTATAGTATCGATTTTCATCGGACCTGGTTCAGTGACGAGGCGCACTTCCACTTCAGAGGATATGTTATCAAAGAGAACCGGAGGCTCTGATCACTGAAAATCCTAATTATGCAATAGTTCGGCAACTGCAACAAATAAGGCTCACAGTTTGGTATCTGCCGATCCATTTTTTTAATCGAAAATGTCACCGGTGAAGCTAATTTTGACGTGTTGAATGACGCTGTCATCCCATTCTTGCATAACACAGGTAAGATAAGCGATTCTTGGTTTATGCAAGATAGCGGTAGATCTCATCGCACTCAGCGAAACTTCGATTACATAACGGAGCATTTTTACTATAGACTGATCGGATTGGATTCCATTACGAAAACAGGCAATGGATAGAGTGGCCACCTTACTCCCCGGATCTTAAACTGTGCGACTTTTTCTATGGGGACGTCTAAACATTGTATCTTGCACAGCCCTCAACATTAGACGACTTGAGAGCAGCAATTGAAACCAATCTTTTCAAATGTTTAAATTTTTAGGTTTACATATTTCTCAAGAGCAAGGCGAATCAGAAAATGCTTTGTGTGGTATTGATGCTTATTATTTTCCATTTACATATAAACAATTTTTTTAAATTAGAATTTAGACAGCATAAAATGCTAAAATTTTCGTTTGGAAATATAATTTAAATTATAGAAAAAGAATGTAAAAACTAGGATAATAATTAGTATTCACATTCCTAAAGAAAGTATAATCTTGACCTCTAAACTTTGAAGCTTTATTAAGAAACCTTGCCATTGACATTTAAAACAAGGGATATGAAATGAAATTTTTAGTATCAAAAATTATTCCTTTGAGAAGAAAATTATTATTGGTAAGAATCAGTCATGAAAGCCAAATGCCTCGTTCATATCGTTTAATATAGAGCGCAAAAGCAGAAAAATAAAGAATGAGATACATTTTTTCATAACATTTATATGCATTCATGACATCTATATGCAATTTCTAGTGAGAAAGTTATTCGTTACAATACTGTAAAAAGCATTATATTACATTACTATAGGATATTATAGTAGCTTAAAATATAAAAAAGGCCCTACTTGAGATTATTTGCAAACACATTTGGAAAACAAATTAATTAATTATTAAATTATAATAAATTTTCTTTCTGATAATGTAAATTTGCAATAAATATATATAAAGTTTCTAAAAACAAGTATTTTTTAGTTTTGATGTTGAAAACATAGAAATCAAAAAAATAAATAAAATAATCTCTGCCTGATTCTTTATTGGAAGGAGCTTATTAGTCTATTTTATCTGTTATTAATATTAATTTTCCAATGCAGGCGAAAAAAAACAAGAATCGAAAGCGGCAAAACCCGGAAAAATATTTCCCAAATTTTATGCTCGAAATGGATTCTCACACTGAGGATTCTGTGCAGTGGATCGTTACGTCGACTGTAAAAGCGCATGCAAATTTCAAACTTCTGTTATGAGAATTCTGAGCACTCCTCTGAGGGTGTTAAAACGTTATTTATGGGTCATTTTTAAGTTCGTGTCCGGGAAATGTGGAGGAATGGGGCTCTTTAGAGAAGCTATTTTACTCTCCAAAACGTTCTAGAGCATCCTCAATGTCTTTTCGTGCCAACACTTTTGCGGTATTTATGAGAACTTCGAACTGCATGTTTTCAATACTTTAAAGTTTAAAATAATATAAAAACAAGTGCGACGTTTTTTTATCCATTCATTCTTAGATTTGAAAATATAAATATAACTTTCAATTTGATGTAGAGTGTTTGAAACTGTTTTCAAAAGGGTATTTATAGCTACCTTTTTCGGCACAATTTTTTAAAACTGCGCTTTGACATTACACTTAAAAAATATAGCAACAACAACAAAAATATAGCAATACAATTATAAACAGCAAAAATGTAACGCCTCCAAAGACCGCAAGAAACTACTGTTTTCAAATTTTCAGGAGATTTTCTCCTTAAATGCAGGACAGTACAACTCACAGCATGAAACCTTCAACTTTAAATTGAAACTTTAACTGTAAGAATAATACCCATCTTTTGTTTTAATCTTGTACGTCACCATCATTATCCTTTTTTTTAATGTTGAATTTCTATTCATATTCATTATTTAGTATCAAACATACAGATTTAGCAATAACTTCTACATAATTGTGGATTACTGTCTCGTGAAATTGTGAAAAAATGTGCTGAAAATCGTGCAGCATTCGGGGAAAGGTATCGCAATATTGAAACATAATCACATTAGTGAGCGTTTGTTTTCGTAAATGCTTCAAAAATGTGAGTTCATTTATAATGAAAAATTATTTGGTAAAGAAATATCGTTTGAACAAAATGTTTTACAAAAGTCACTGTTATTATTTAAGAAATAAGAGTCCAGCAAATAAGAAAAAAATCAGCTATTTTTCATCAAAAAAATCGAACGAAAATGCATTATTACAATAATTACATAATGAACCTCTGAACTCTTTCGCTTAACTGAATTAGTTTTATTAGAAAGCCACTCTTGTAATTATGTTAGAGCTTTCATGATGATGCTGTCATGCACCAACTACCCGACAGAGATGTTAAAATGAATCAGACGAATGAGCGTGTTTCAAGTTTGCGAGGTCCTGATTAAATAACATGTGGCGCTGCTTCAAGTCAAGAGGATAATCTAATAAAGCTCATTTCTTATTGGCAATGGAGAAGGACCAATTAGTTTGCTGGATATATTTTATATTAGCTAAGTTTACATACTTAAACCGTTTTCAGAAAGTATTGAATTCAGATTATTATTATATATTTTATATATATATGTGTTACAGTATTTCATTATTTAATTTTGCAATCATGCTAATCAAATTATTTCTCTTTATTATTAATGGATTAATAGCAAAAAATTTCGTAACAACCATAGTGAAATTTCTTTTCATTTATTGCTCTCAATATTTTGTACAAAATATCAGATTTCATAAAATTTATCTACCATCATTTTGAATATTTCAACGCTGTGAAATAATAAACGGAATAAAAATAAACCAAGTAACAAAACAATTTTTAGATAATGAATTTAATAATAATTTTTGGAAGCAAAACATATCTTACATTTATTCCACACATACGAAAACGAAAAGAATTCAGAACATGCGAAAATAAAAGGAATTGATACTAATTATCCAAAATTATTGACTACAAAAAGTATTTATTAATATTTCAGACTGCCGACACTTTTTTCAGCATAAAATTATGTATACTTTATATTTAATTAAAGGTTAGAATCGGATAATTTTTTTAAAAAAATAATGTTCAACTTTTATAACTTACATAATGTTAAAATGGATAAACTCTTTCGAAAAAATACATTTGTAAGAAATTCTCTTGATATATAAAAAATACCTTATTACAAAAGAAATAGAGAAAATTTAGAATGAAATTTATTTTTATTACTTTTTTTAAAAAGATTTGATAGCAGAGAAAACAAGATATAATGCCGGGTTTATACTCGGCCAGTTTTAAGATGACAAGTAAGCAGCGCATGCGTAGAAAGGGACTAATTTATGTTTACCACAATTTCGTAAGACAGATTCCATGCTTGTCTATAAATTGTAGTTTTGGCGAATTTCTCTATTTCACTGCGTAACGTAATAAAATTATGAATATTTACACACACACACAACAACAACAACAAAAAAAAACATGATGAAATCAAATTTTAAAAAAATGTCAACATACCTATGTTTGGAAAACTTTAGAAAAGAAATGGCAAATAACATTTTTTAAAAAGTACAACCTCCCATCAGAAAGAACGAATGAGCAAAAAATTTCTGAATTAATATTGCCACGTAGGTTCTTTATTGTGGATCTCAATGACACACACAAGAAGTAAAGCTAAACCAATTTATTAACTCAAATCTTAGCTCAGAACACAGTGACTGACAGATCTTCTTCTTTTATACTAGTGGGGAAAGTTCCAGAATACTTTTCTGGAGACAGTGAGAAAAGTCCAGAACTCTTGTCTGGTAAACTAAAAAAAGTTCCAGAATCTGCTGGAACATGAAATAAAGGAAAACATGAAATCAAGGAATTAAACATTCACACTAACTGTGAATCGCATTGTGTCTAGCGGGATTCAAATTTACGATCTCTTGATTATGAGATCAGTGCCATGACCATTCAGCTATGGAGAATCCACCGCTTCTTTTCAATGCGGCAATACACGATAAGTAATCAATGTTTTGACACCAAAAAAAAACAAAAAAAAACCCTCCAAATTCTAAAAATGCATGAGCAGTAAGAAGAAATACATTAGAGCGGCTTGTAGATGTCCCATCGAAAGAATTGCTTGCCATCGACAAAACGACATTTTTCAGCCTGTCACGCATGCGCTGCCCACTTGCCGTCTTATAACTGGCCGAGTGTAAACCTGTCATAAGTTTGTATTAACAATGTGCTTTATTTCTTATTTGCATTCAATTATACAAATATTCGTGATTATCTATTATATAAAAATGAATTTTTGTTTGTTTTGTTTTATGCTCTGCCGTACCGTTCATCTGATTGCGATGAAATTTTTCCAACTTATTGCTTTGAGCCCAGAAAATCCATATTTTTGAAATACTCAGTTGTATGTTAGATGCTCACCAGTCGAACAGCCAAGCAATTCATTTGTTCTTGCTGAAGACTGAAAGGAATGCAAGCAATACCTCGAAATAGCGAGAGGCCATGCGGAAATCTTCATGGGGATGCCGAAGAGTAACTTCAACTAGCACGAAGGAACAAACGACATTTGATGATATTAGAATGTTCTCTGTTGTCTGCACTGAAGACGAAAAAAAATTATATTTTTTTATAAGCACCTGAATAATGTTTTAAAAAGATGGAATAAATATCATTTATACTTTTTCTTTATGCATCATTCAATTTCAATGAAAATAATAATTACCGACAAGAAAATAAATATAATTCTTTCTATCATTCCCAATCACACTCATGTCCATAAATTAAGTTTAATTCAGAGTCAGACGGAAATCGAACTCTAAAATACATATGTCACCCATAAAATGACTACACACATCTTCAAAAATCATATGCAAATTGCAGGAAGCCACCAGATGACACCTATAGTACGTCACAATGACGAGAGTGATGTATAAGGAATAAAGGCAAAGAAGCAAAATATTTCGTAAGCGATTTTTATTCTTTTCACGCGTATTAGAATTAAAAGACCAATATATGGCAAGAAGCGAGGCAACTATTCTTAACTGACAGTCGATGAGAGAAGATGTGCTGATTCCACTCATTTCCACAGACATGCCTTTTTATTTAAGGCGACTACAGTTCCCCATTCCATTTGCATTCTCAATAATCATCAACAAGGCGCAAGGTCAATCACTTCAAATGTGTCGATTGAACCAAAAAAAAAAAAAAATCTCGTTTTTCACATGGTCAGTAGTATGCTGGATGCTTACAATTCGGACAGCCAAGAAATGAATTTGTTTTTGCTGAAGATGGGAAAACAAAATATATTGTCTACCCTAAATCACTTGAATAATAAAGTCAAAACATAGGATGAATGTTATTTGTACTTCTCTTTAATATATTATTAAATTTGAATGAAAGTATTCATTCCCTACAAGAAAATAAATATCATTCTTTCTATCATACCTAATTAAACAAGGCAGCTATATCCAAAATTATTTCTTTTGCGGCAGCAATGCGCCAGGTACCAGCTAGTATTTAATAATTTTGTTTAATCGAATGAATACTCTACTGGCTGGAATTTTCACGCCTCTAGGATCAGTGCACGAATTGATGTTAAATGGTCAATTATTTCTCGGTCTAAATTCAGTAAAATGAATTTCTTGTAACTACAAACACTTTTTTCCATCTCATTTATTGACACATTAAAAATATTAAATTTTACCTTATTGGTCTAATCCTTACGAGCATTAAGATTCAACACTGCTTTTGTCGATACATTTTTTACTAGAAAAAAAATCAATTATATTTCTTATGGCGGTTGCCAGTAATAATTTCAGTGGAAATTAAATATAAACACTTCTCATAAATCCGATCAATTTTGTAGTTAACATCCCATTTCAGAAGTCTTTTGAAACCTCAGTTACAATGATTTATATCATAGTATTAAATATCTCTCTTTCCACTTCAAAATGATTCCCAGTAGTAGATAATGTAAATATTATAAAAAGACCTGCAAGATTAATTTATACCGCAGAAGCATCCATTTATAATATTTTACGCTAACCATCAAATTATTTGAGGAATGAAACCATTGCAATTTATTCCATTCCACTTGGATTTTTCACTCATTTTGTCATCTCGGTGTCCAGTCAAAACATAAGAGACGGTAAAATGGCTGATGGTATCGAATCCCCTCTGGCGAATCACAAACGAGGCATCCTGAGTGCAATTTCAAGGGATGAAGAGATTTTCACATGGCATATCATTATCAGATACACATGCAGTGATCTTTCAGTTCACGAGTATTCTACTCAAATAAAAATGATACATTTTTTTCCATGTGATCAATCTAATAACAAAATTTCTTTCACATTTTTCTCACAAATAACTGAATCATAAGAAAAGTTTTGTAACAAAAGTAGTTTTTCATTAATTAAAAGACATGACAAGCCGTGACACGAAATGTGAAAGCAAACTAGGCGGCGGTACAAGATATGTTTAGTAAACTAGATACAAAATATAAAAAAGATATTTAAATAATACAGGATGTCCATAAAATAACTTTCTCTGTTAGGAGGCTTCTGTTGCTAAAACGGAATAACGAAATTAAACCAAATTTCACATATAGACTGTAGAAAGCATGGGAAAAAGAATTCCGCAGAAAAAAATAGTACGAAAAATCGCTGATAGGGGAAATATTGGTGCTGCTGTTATGTACGAAAGAGGAAATTTGCCTATCGCGATGGATTATGTAAAATTCCCAGTGAGTGCGTAACAGCAGCGCCATGCATTCATTCCTTGTAAAAAGGAAAAACAATCGACCTCTTAGCAACTCATTCTTGACTAGTGATGTTATTTTGATTGTGGCTCGTGATTCACAATTGTTGTGTGCTTAATATGGGCCTTACCTTACCTCAGCGTGCTTTAATGGTAAAATTATTCTACACATGATAATGTAATGCCGTAGCTGCTCTTTGGTGAAACTTTATTTACACCCCTCGAGGTCCACGGTTTTCCGCCCGAGGGCGCTGTGTCCCCCTCTGGGTTTTGTTTTTCTTAGTGAGTCTTGTTGTTTCCGGTGTAGCTTCTTGTTGTGTACGTGGAGATGTCATGTTGTATTGCTTTGTCTTTCCTGTAAATATGCTAGCTGTGTGTGAATAAAATGTGAGAAATCCACTAGTTGCCTCCAGTTCCTTTCTGACAGGTAAGAGCTTTTTGAATCATTCTATTGCTAACTGAATTGAATTATGAAATTGAATTGAATTCTAATCACTCTTAAGCAAACCTCCATGTCTTGAAAATAAGACGGCCTGTTATTAACATCGAAACTCACAATTTACACGCAGCAGTGGAGAACGTCATGCATCGTATGCAGTATGTTGTACACAGGGATGGACTATACAAAGGATGGACCATGCACGGTATTCAGAGGACCCTAATATGGATGATTAAAAGATCATTTTCTGTGAGCTTCATGAATGCATTCATAACTGTACTCTCACAGCACCAGTATTTTCCCTAAAGGCCACTTTTGGTTCTATTTTTCTTTCTTTCTGTGGAATTCATCTTCCCGTGCCTTCCACGGTCCGTATATGAAATGTAGGTCGATTTCGTCCATTCGTTTCAGCTGTAGATGTCGCCAAAGTGGGAAAGTTATTTTATGGCCATCCTGTATTTCACTTTCTTTACAGATACCGAAATATGTATATTTAAGTCGAAAATGGTTTTAAAGTTCTCTGTTAACGAAAATCTGACTATTTATTTTTAATGGTCGATGGAGATTTCGAATGCCTGCTCAAAACAGTTGCTTTCTTATTCATGCTGTAAACACACATTTAAGTTGCCACTACCATTGTCTAGTTAAATTTTATACCTCCAAAAATTATAAATAAGTTATGAAAAATTTTAGCAATGTTTAACCACGCAGCTTTCAAGAACAGATTCGACATTTGAATATTTATTATGTCACAAGTATTTAAAGTTTTGGTTATGGGGCGTAATTAAAATCTGGCGCATAAAAAGTATTTTAATGAATTTTTGACACATTGAATTAAATAGATTATTTTTTATCATTAAAAAAACATGAACTAATTTAACACCAAGCAACGCTGTGTTTAATAGCAAGTAGTATATGATAGCAATAGTTAAAATATTTCAATAAAGTAGTAAATGAAAGATTTTTTAAAAAATCTTTTTATCTTCTCTCAAGCATTTTGAGTTCTTTAACTTTTTGTATTTAATACTTGTGCTAATTTGAATTTAATATATATATTTTTTTAATTTTGAATCAAACATTATCCAAAATTTCTAAAAATATTTATTTTACAGAGGGTTTTTTATCATTTTGCTCTATATTTTTAAACAGAATTTAATTGAAATGTGGTCTTTTTTTTTAACGAACTTTTTTTTCTTTTATAAAAATTATGTTATGCTGAGATGGAAATATGATTTGACAAATTCTTAATGAAAATGTCTAAAGGCAGATGAGTAAAAAATACCATTGATTTTTTTCTCATTGAAGATATATTCTTAAAATATCGTGAGGAAAAAATGCCGTCCGAGGCGATTCTGAGCGATTCCAATCTCATAAAAATAACATCTAAAGTCATTTTTAATATCCTTTAACCTTTATTATTTTGGAGATCAGCAATTTAAAAACTTTTCAACTTCTTCTGCTCTCAGACTTTTCATATTTCTTAGAAGAAATGAAGTTTTTTTTATTTAAATCGACGAAAGTTATATTAAAATCTGCAAACCCTTATCCAAGGTGTTTTCTCAAACTGTATGACAGTTATTAAAAATTCTTCGAAACTAAGATTTAAGAAAGGAATGTTCCAATGTGGACGGAATGAGGGTCTAAAACTTTAAAGCAACTATTTCCCTGAGCTAATGAGTGAATTGTAATAGAACCAGCATTTTTTACTGATAAAATGCCTGTTATCCAATAAAGTGAGAAACCTGTTTATTGCTCAAGGTTATTGATTATATTCAAAGAAAATATCACTTACTTCCAGCATTTATTAATCAATATTTTTAGATTCGTAAGAAGCTTATGGAAAAATTAACTACGCTTTTGAAGGCCTATTTTAAAAGTTCTAATCTGCATTGTCAAGAACATTTCATTGGGATACACACGTTCAGCATTTAAAAAGAGATTCATGTCAAATTTCGAGCTCAATCTGTAATCGTCTTTAGATCCGTCATTTCTCATACATGTTAACAATATAATTCATAAATGCAATGACTGAAATTCGTTATGTTGCCCATTTTTGTTCTGTTCCAAATTTTGGTGAGAGTCGGTCTGAAAAAAAGACGTTTTAACCACGTATTATCAAAATAAAAGTGCCAGATTCATTCCCAAGATCTGTATTTTGTAACTATCAGCAGATATGTCATTTGCACCTACTTTGCATGGCATCGGTGAAGGCCGTGAAAGGTATTCGCGGCCTTATCCAAGATCCACAATTTCATGCGTAGAGAGGGAGAGAGGATTCATTGGAAGACATACGAGAAGGTTTCGGGTTGGTAATTTACATTGGTTTTTGTCTAATGAATGAAAGGAATTTGAAAATAAAAACTTTGATGTAAAGGAAACTTCTTTAGCTTCCATCCTACCTAGAGGATTTTTTTTTTTATTTATTTAATCGTATACATACAAATGAACTTGCTATTTCGCTGAAATAAATTTTACGTAGTCATGGGAGCATAAAACTAGAGATAAATCAATATCGAAATTCAGGGAAACAGTATGTTCTCAATGTACGCTTTCTATATAAGAAAGGTTAAAATTATTACTTACGCTTTAGATTAAATGTTCTCTTTTGCTCTTTAATAGGCATTAAATGCATGTAAAACTGAATGTAAAAAAATAGATAAGTTTAGCAGATTGAATGAAATTGTTTTGTCTAACAAAATGTTTCTCTTGCATTCATTGAGCAATTTGTATTATTTTGATGAGTAAATAAATTCCTTAAATATGCGAAACAATTTATTGTGTCAAAGTTTCAGAGGAGATCCAATGAGAAAATGAATCATAAATTGTTCTTTGATGAATGGAATTCAAATATTTTGAGAATTATCTTGATCAAGATTATTTGATTATTAAAACTTGTAAAATTTGTAATTTGACAAATTGTAAGGATCTCTTCTAAACATTTATGTTCAACTGAGTAGAATTTAGGTTATATTTCATATCAAGTTTTAATATTTCATTCAATAGATGCATGAAATATGTCAACACAACGCTTATAATTCATCTTTTGATTACAAAATCTAAAAAGCAACATTTAATGTATTAGTTTTCTTTTTTTATATTTCAGCATCTAACACTGACTTTCTATTATTTGAAAATATTAAAAATCAGTTGCCAAAAAAATACATACTTCTAAGAAAATCTATCTAAAATGAAGCGAACATTTCTTAAGGAGTTTTTAAAATATTTTTAAAGTATTCATGAGAAGTTAAAGAAAAATAATAAATTTGCATTATATGTCTATATTTCGAGAAATTATACTTATTTTTCCATTTGAGTAAAACTAATTTTTAAAAACAGGAATTTTCACCAGTAACAGTAAAGATTTACAAAGATTAATAAATCAATTAAAGTATTCATTTTATATGAAAAGAATAATTCTAGTATCAATTCTATATGAAAGCAAATAACTTTAAAATTAGGTACATCAGAAAAATATACATTATTTTTAACTTGTATAATGCATATAAAAGGCAGAATGTCTAGTCAAACATTTTCATTACTCAAATACGAATATACCAAGGAGAATCAAAAAATGTTAACGATGTCAAAGGTTTCCCTATGATTCCATTTAATTCTTTTAAAATCATGTCTAGACTTACCCTAAAGTAAATGGCAAAGGACTCGGAATGCATTCATAAAAAGCATGTCATCATATGAAGGCCAGAGCAATTACTTTTAATGGAATGCAAATGCAGTGAAGTTTATTTTATGACCCAAGAGAAATGATTAAGTAGAATTTTGAATAAATATGTTTGAATATCAATAAAAAAGTTAGCAAGTGTATTTTCTTAATGTTTCTTCTGCCTTATTTAATGCTTCTATTTTTAGAGCATATCCATTACAGTAATTAACGTGCAGACGCCTAGCAAATAAAGAAGAAGAAGCGTCTTCAATCGGCACGTGAGTGTTGCTCCTTTAATGTCCTCATTACCATTTCGACGAAGAAATGAGGCAACTACTTTTTGTACTTCTTGAAAAATTTCGTCTTGTTACTTATTCAAACATTTTAATTGCTCCTTCAAAAGAAAATTATCGGATTATATTAAACTTTGTTTCTCTGAAGCTGTTAGGCTTTTATCCAATGTATTTTTAGGCTAATTCTTAAAAATATAGCTTTCAATTTTTCATTTCATGGTTGTTCTCACTATTAAATCACTCCTTTTGCGTACAATTAAGGAAAAACAGATGCAGTTTGAGCCATGAATTGAAAGTACATGCATATATATATGCAAGCACACCATATATATATTTATATATATATATTCCAAAACATAATTTTTAATTTTTTTTCCTTGATGTTTAATTTCTGAAATTCGCTACAATTTTATATTTTTCAGTAGACCGTTCACAGGTGATTATTATTAAAATGAGATTTTTTAAACAAAATTTTTGCGTTACAGCTTTTGAGAACGTGAAGATGTGGAATTTTAGGGAATAGTTAATAGAATGGAAAGAATTTTATCAACTTAAACTATTTCATATACTACTCTTTATTTCACTCGCAAAAGCTCTAATCAAATCTGCTAGCTTCTATTGCTAATTCATACTTATTTTATTTCATGAGATAAGACAGTATTTTATAAATTATTTCTGTGAAATTTACAAAAAAGATTTATTATAAAAAATTGATTACTTATATGCACTGGACATAAACTGACAACAATCAAGAATGCTTTGCATTCTGCCTTAATATTTCTCATATAAAACTTCAGTCAGTTTGTCAGTTTCCATACATCAAACCCATATTCTATAAAGATTTAGAAATAAAAATTCTGAAATTCGTGCTTTTTATTTTAAAATTTCTGCTTCAGAATATTTCAAAGGATGTTGTATTTTGATTACTCGTTTGAAAGATAAAAAGAAAATTATTTCATTTTAACAAATTTTAAAAAAAAATCAAAATATCCTTTACTTAAGGAGATTTAGAAATGCTGTTTTATTTTGATGCTTTAAAAATTTTTATAAAATTAAACTTAAATGTTTTTCAAACATTTTATATCAAATCAAATGCCTGAATAACACCAAAATAATCTGTTTAATAAGCGAAATTTCTGGATGCCATTATAACAAACACTTCCAGAAATTAGAAAAGAAAAATAATACTTCATTTTTGTTTCATTTCGCTAAAACTGTACATAAAATGTCTCCGCTGTTTGAAAACTCATTGCATTCTGGAGTTAAGTCTTTCTAGAAAGTTAATGCTACAATTTTTACTTTTCTGAAATTAAAAAAAAATGTTTGCCCTTAAAAACTGCAACTACAGTTTCAGAGATGTGAAGCTTGATTTGTTTTTCGGCTGCTTTACTTAGATTCAAGGAAAGCGGCATTTTATTTTTAAATTAAATGTCTAGCTTCAATGGCTTTTATTTAATTTCAGGAAAAATATTTCCAAAAAGGAAACAGTTATTAGTACTTTCAAAGAGATGTCGAGATAAAAGGAAAGCGAGATTTTCCAAAATTTAATCACTGAAATGAAAGTTATATTCCTGAAAGAGATGTAAATACTTTTTTTGTTTTAATTTCTTTTCATTTAAATACTTTTCTGAAATTTCTCAATTTAATTTATGAAATCTATAAATTAACTAAGTGATTCTTCTTATATAAATAGGAGTTTGCAAATTGCGATGCATTGAATAAATGGTAAAGCTACAAAAAAAGAAGAGACGATGCTAACTGAAGTATATAGATAATATATTTCACTATGCTAGAGTAGTTACAAACTGAATGCATTATCTATTCTGCAGATGTTTTGTTTCTCTTACTGCAAATGTTTTGCCAGCGGACACATATAATGTTTTAATCTCACATATGAGGAGGTAAATCTATTTTCTAAGCATGCAAATGTAAACAAGCATCTGTAGCATATGCTTTGTTTGAAATACGAATATGTATTTCAAATCATACTTTTCAAAACTTTTAAGGGTGTTTTTAAGAATACCAACATTTTTCGTTTTATTGGGTTTTTTTAACTATCTATCAATGTACACCGATTTTGAATTGAGTTTGACTATGTTTTTAGTCAGATTTTGTGTACATCTATGCAAGACACAGATAATCAAATGTGTTCGATCGATTTTTGTTTTTAATTTATCGGTTATTTGGATAGTGGTCTCATATTTTGACAGTTCTTTGATTCGATACATGTCATTGTATACGAAGAAATTGAAAGATCAAAATGAAATAATTTTCAAATATTGTTAACATGCCTTCATTTCACAATACCACGATATATTTTATAACTAACTAATTGAACAAAAATGAACATAACATAACCTTCTGAAAACATATTCCTTATTTCATCTGAATTAAATTTAGGGCAGATATACGAGAAATTCCTTAATTAAATAAATCCCAGAAGCATTCACATGTATTCCTAAATAAATAGCAGTTTTCTTGCGAACTGATGAGTTCATTTCTTCTCCTAAGAGCAATCATGTATTTCGCTCGATACTTCAGTCGTCAAAGAATCTCCAGGCTCGGATGTTAATTTCATTTCAGAAAATTCATTTTGTACTTTTCACTTCACTGCTATTTAATAGAAGTTTCCTTTACACATCACAGGCGCGGCTTGAATACGAAAAGACGTGAAATTTTAATTTGCTCCTCAGGTACTTTTCTCCGAATTTAGATTAGAGGTTTTCAGTTTTTAAATTAAAAACCTCACTGCAGTTGCATTTATAAAATATTCAAGAAAGAATGTATCCAAAATGAAAGACAATTTAAGACGCTGGAATGATCGCATATTTAAATTCAATCATAGAAATGTGGATTGTGTTCTCTTGTGGTTTGAGGAATGTGACCATTCTTTTTAATTTCTTTGTTTCTCCATGCTTCAGAAAGAATATTTCTAATTAATTTATCAAAAATGTGAAATAAATTCTGAAATTTTGTATGAGAATAAAAAATCTTGAATTAACTGTACTAAATATACTAAGAATAATAGACAACACATTTTATTCTGTGAAACACGTAAGTATTTCGACAATGACTTATGATGATGACACTAGATTGATAATACAAATAAATTATAATAATTTTCATTAGTTATTTTCTAAGCGAAAATTTAAGATTTAAAAAAAAACAGAGGCTGATTTGTTTGCTTTGAAATGCTATAATTTTTTATGCTTTTTTCAAATATTTAAAAGATTATATCCAACACAACGAGCAGAAAAAAATGCAGATAATGAAGTTTTTTTTCTTTATGCTTCAAGTTCTTTTCTCTTTTGCAAATTAATTGCTTTAACATTACTAAATTCACATTATATAAAATATATTTTATCGATGTATCAACAAGGAAAATATCAAATCATTAAATGAGTTTGTTCTGATCCTGTTGCCCTGTCCTTCGATTTGTTATTTTAGTATGAGCTGTAGAATTAGCTGTAATTTTATACTATTATACATTTTAGTAAAGATTTAAGAAAGCTTTAATTCTATGGAGATAATTCATTTAATAAAGAACTTCAAAGAAGAAATATTGTTTGAGAAAACTGTTTATTATACGTTTTAATAGAAATGTAAGAAAAAATGAATTCTGTGCAGCGATGTCATTTATGAAGGAGAATATCAGAGAAGAATTGCTGTGTAATTTTAAATGCATTATACTTGTGCTACACAAATTATATTTTGAGATCCATTTTTATCCATATTATGAAATGAAAAGCATTATTTGATCAATACATCATAACACTTTCATATATGCCGGATGCCCTACTGCTGTAAATGAATTTCTGTTTTCCTGCATGATCGTTTTAAATGTACACTCTCTTTTGTATTTTAAGATTTTCTTTGTTCGCTTTTGTATTTTTTTTAGTTCTTCTGTTTATTTTCAGATTTTAATCCAGCAATTTATTCTTGTATAGCGTCGTATATATTTGTCTTAAAATATTTGACAGAAATAATTTTTTTTTTCATCTCTGTTGTAGAATTTATTTCAAATGAGTTTTGTACGTTCAGATACATGCTCGCTTTAATTGTTGATAGAAATTAAGTTTTGATTTTATGACCAAATGTTTGTATCTAATAAAGTTTTTTAAAGAATTTTGTTGAGAATTCTCGCTCATTTAATGTGGAAACTGCGAATGAAAAGTTCGCCTTTAGTATCGAAATAATTTAGTTACAAAATTCTAAGCTGGTGCTTGCAAAGTTTTATTACTGTGCCGAATAAAATAATTTGCATTTATGTATAAAACTTTATGTTCACAAATGTATATCTTTCAGCTCTCACAATAATTTAATGCAATGAACATATTTCATTTTATGGCACTCACGAACAAACCTATTTTACTCATAATAATGAATGATATTTTGAATAGAATGAATCACGCTATTAGCCTGGTTCCAGCAGATATTTATGATTCGTAATGTATTTAAAAAATAAAATTAAGAAAATAAATTGATACTATTTTAATATTTCAAATGCTGGTCTCTTCCATATATTTCCTTATTTTAATTGAAGCATAGGGTAATATATTTATATTTAAATTTTAAATGCAAACTAGTGAATGAATTAAATCTTCACCAATTTGTATCATTGGTCACAGAATTCTTGAACTCGAAAATCTTTACCTCCGGACAAAACAGATTATAAAGACATTGGTATGGTATTGAAATTGCTTGGCAAGTTGTTTTGCATTATCAAGGTAAGTAGCAGTTCAGTTAGGAAAGAAATAATAATAATCGATGGAGAATTTTACGTAAGGTGTTTTCGACAAAATCTGTTCAGAATCATAAATTCAGAAACAAGAAAAACTGTGCATTATGACAACGAAAAAATAGTAAAAAGTTAATGAGCAATAACCAAAACAAATAATGCCATTAAATATTATAAGCATTACTTTACACATTTGGTTACTTTTATTTTACTGTGCTGCTAATTTGCTTTGAGTGTTGAAGTTATAATCCGCAACGGTTGTAGTTAATTCTTTCTTTTTCTTGTCAAATTCAAATATGCTATTTTTCTGATGGAAATAATAAATATTTAGAATTCTCATTAGGAAGAAGAACGATTAACGAAAATTATCAGAGCTAACTGATAAATCTATCAAGCAAGAGGATCTGATGTTATAAAATAAGTTCTTATTATGAAATTATTCACTTTCTAATCGTTGTCTTTCAATGCAGAGGCATTAAAATCAGCCAACGTGCATAAAAATTGACAAAAATCACGTTATATAAAACATTTCATTTCTTTTTCAAAAAATGAAATAATATTGATCAATATCGAATAAATGAATCTTCATATCATCATATATCAAATCATTTCAACATCAGTAATCAATCTTTTTCAATACTATTTTATTGTAAACAGTTTTACCATTTCAGAATAATTCAATTAATCTATTTATTTTATTTGAAATCGTTTGCCGAAAGTCTTATTGTCAAAATTCAACAAACCGTAGAACCGGACATCTGAAAACATAGGCCAAACCTCATTTTGGATTGCTTCTATGAACTTTATGAGTAGCGTAAGCATTCTTAATAAAAACGATTGTCTTGATCTCCAATATTAAAATGCTAAAATAATTCTAAAATTTATTCTATTAAGATATGTTATTCAATAATTTTACAAAAATGAAAACTAAAAAAAAAAAAAAAAGTTTTTTGCTTATTATCAATAAAACTCAATTGCTTTATTTTATTATTTTCATACATATATTTATACATTTTTTTTTCATAATGTCAACGAGGAATGCTGTAATTCTAAGAATATTTGAATCTATATGATTTAAACCCTATAGTTCACGGTCATAATTTTGCAATGAAAAAATAAGTTTCAAACAATGCATGAATAAAATAGTGAATCAATATCTTATTTCACATATTTTTTTTTACAAAACATTTTTAGCGAAATTATTATTTTTCTCAATTAGTTTAATTAAAAAATTATAAATTATAAATCTAATTATAATTATAATTAAATTAATAATTATAATTATAATTAAAAAATATAAATAATTAATATAATTATAATTAAAAAATTATAAATCTAAATTATTTTTTTCTTTTCTCACATTTTAATTTAGATTTAATTAAACACTTGACACTTAAAAAATTCCCCAATTTAAAGTAAAAAATTGCAGATTCTTCGAATATTTAAATTTATTTTATCTCTTTGGATCCAAATTAGTTTCTTCACCACCGAAATGTTTTTTTAAACTATTCTGGAATAGTTATTAAACTTGATGGTAAAAAAAGGGTAAATATGAGTTTTAGAGCAAAAGCATTCAATTGAAATGAATCGACATCAAAGAGAATTTGTTAGAGTTGCATTTCGTTGCAAATAAAAAGGAAACAGGTGACAAACAGAATGAAGAGGAACCATTAACGGTGCAACAGTATACCGAATGATGATTCTGTTCTTTCGGAAATAGAACACGAAGCTGTCCAGAACAATAATCATAGTTTTGGAGAAGAGAGAGGAATAAAATTTTACTTAACCACATTTTAGCGTGTTACAAAAAGGAGTGCTTCGAACAGTTCTGTTGCTCTAAGAAATGAATAAAATCTCATTCTTGGTTATTAGGTTCTCGACATTTTTACAGAAATAAAATCTTCAAACGGAAGGCAATTCGGAAAGGGAACCGAATTTTCGTTCCTCATTCCTAGGACGTTATCTTTTGTCACATTCTTCGATAATGGTACAGTGTAAAGACTTAACTGTCTTGCAACATTTTAAAACTGACACCTGAAATAAAAATTGAGCCTTTTTTGTTATTTTAGTTTTCCTAATCCAGTTATTTATTGACTCAATGAGAATGCCAAGAAAAATAAAAGTTTATTTCTGACATCGAAAACAGAAGAAAAATCGGAAGTTGCAACAACTTTTTTTTACTCACTTTGCTTCTCATGCAAAAAGAAAAAGGATAGGATATTTAATTTTGAACTGCAATCAAACAGAACTTTGAGGGAAAAAAAATTACAGCTAACAACTTTTTTTACCTCTTACGAAATAAATATTGACAGTAGCGGTAATTTAAGATAGCTTTAAAGCACTAACATCATTAATAGGAAGATGTATAAATGTTAAAAATAATCTTGTCGGCGAATTAGAAATCGATAGTAGATTTCTTTCTACGGGAAATTGAAAAAAGATAAAAATTTCACTATCCCCTTCTTTTTCTTCTCCTTCTTTTATATGGATTTAAGATTTACAAACTTTCACACTGTTTGTGAATAATATAGGTTAAAATGCAGTTGAAGATAGAAATGAAAAATTGTTTTTAATCTACAATTTCTAAATAATTGCAGTGATGGAAAATATTTAACATAAACGTTGTCTGTTGTGATGAAGCTATAATTCAGATAATCCTCTATATACCGACGGTAAAGTACCGTAGTAAAAATGAAAATACTTTGCAGAACATTGATTTTAATTTCAATGACATTCCAATGATTTTAGAAAGATTTTAAATTGCTGATTAAGAACAGATATTGTTTCTTAGTATTGATTCCTGCTTCCAAGGTCGAATGGAAGTTAAATTTCATAAGTATTACGTACATGTTAATCAAATCACACTAAAATGATCTCAAGAGTAAATCAATAATTAACTTAATAGAATCAATACATTTTATCCAAAATAATGATCATTTTATAAATCAATACATAAATTGTATAAAATTTGTGTTAAATATTAGTCGATTAAAATTTTTAAAAAAAATATCATTAAAAGAAACTCATTTAAAAATAAAATTTGATAGTTAAAAAAATTAAGTAGCTGAGTTAAATGAATTCTTGGGAAAGTGCTATCTCTGTGATCTCCCCTTATATGCAGTGGAAGAATTTCACAGTTCTGTAATGGTGTGCTAGAGCGAATTCTGAAAAATATTTAGTGAAAAATATCTTTTATTTCTAAACATTAATAAAATATCAATAAAATCAAATGAATCAGGTCTTACAAAAAAAAACATTATATGTACTAAATCAATTGATTTTTTTTTTAATTTGCAGCATGAGTTCAGCTTAACCCAAGACGTACGAAACTTAACACAGGTTGGTAGAAAAAATTATTATAATCGGTGACACAACAATTAATTTTCTTATAACTGCACTATCATTATAACGGAATGACATTTTCATGATAAAATGTTAATGGTCATAATTTATTTTTATATTAAAGTAAGCTTCACTTAATATAAAAATATATCAATTCTCAGTAAGTCTATTTTCAAATTTTATAAATGGCTTTAAATTTCAGACGATGAATGCACCCTTTAGTAATAAAAGATAATAATATTCCATTGATTAAATGAAAGAGAATCAATGACATTGCATTCTCAGAATAAAGACTATCCTATTTGAAAAAAATTCCTTTTAAATATAACTAAAATAATATAAATTTATCAACCATTTCTGCATTATTTCATTGCATGCAAAGATTCTAAGTACCATTGATTTCATTAAACTATGATATATCAAAATTCAAATTGAATTGAAATTTTCCAAGAAACCATTATTTTTATTATATTTAATATATAAATCTCTGATTCATTTCACAGTAGAAGTTAATTACTCAATATTTAAAAATTAATTAATTTGAATTTTTAAATAATAAATTAAACGGTATAATTCATTTGTAGTTAAAAAACAATTACGAAATGGATGGAATTCCGGCAGAAAAGTACATAATTTCATTCAAGGCGTAATTTAGATTTGACAGATTCCAAATTATATGAGATTGCTTGTAATATCCCTTTCTAAATAGCATCGCAGCACTCTTAATAGCAAATACAGTAAAAGGTTCTATGCTTTTCAATTATTTGAAAGAATTCTGCTTTCAAAAAATTATTAAGGTGTATAATTAAGAATATATTTGTGAACCACAAAATTTATATTAGAGAATCCTAAAAATATCAAATGTAAACCATTTGGTCTCTTTTGACTCCATTAACAAGAAAGCGCTGAGTTTATTGTCAAAAGATATATTAGGCAATTGGTTATGCTATTTGTACAAAATTCTTCCATAAAATGATTTCTTTAGTTCATTTTTAATTTCCTTTAGCTATAACAATTCATCATTATTTTATGAATCATTCTGTCATAAAAATATCATTATTGTATATGCATAATGCTCTTCGGTTATTTATTTATAATGGTTTTAGAAGATATTAAGCACGAAAGATTAAAAATAAAGATTGGAAAGTCCTAAGATTTAGCTTTTTTTTTTTATCTTGTATTTAAATCCGTCATGTAATTTTTGTGATTATCGTGAAAACTTTATGATCCCACGCACCTGTATAAACTTTGTAACGTTTTAAATATGATTAATACAATTCAGCAACTTCGTAAATTTAAGTTAGTACGCTTATGGTTCTAAAATTGAAATAAAATGAATTAAACTTTATTTATATGAAATCAATCAAACTAAAACCCAAACAAAAAAGGTTTGTTCGAAAATCATAATTTCGATACATTTTCAAAAGGAAATGGAACAAATCATAAATCTGCATTTCTTTAAAAGTCAATTTTAACAATATAGGCCACTTAATAACTTTGTGGGTTATAAGGCAATGGCGCATCAACAGGAGAAGAATGCGAGTTCAATCTGGTGTTTGTGAGTTTAATCAACGGCATTAAGAAATATTTTTTTATGAAATACTCACTGTAACTGTACTAGTTGTTAAAAGCTTTCTCCAAGCATGTCACCAATGTGGGCCAGAACCTTTAGGCAGACAAAGTCAAGCTACAAACTCGCGTGCTTGCTAAGTGCACGGATTGCTTTGACCATCAGAAAAGGCTATATTTATATGATGTCTTTGACTTTTCAAATAGCCAGCTATGCTAGTCCAAGAGAAACAAATGAAACACTATTAGCTTAGTCTTCAAATCAAATTCTTCCGTAAGTGTATCGATGAAAACTGCTGCAATTAATACACTTTATAGAGTATAATGATAAAAATAAATAAAAATCTGCCCTGATGATTGCAGGCTCTTACATTGTGTAACTATAACTCGCATTGCACATTCCTGATACAACATACCAGCAGATAACACTTTATCATATATGAAGATTATCAAATAAATGAATTTCTTTTTTTTTGCGGTTTATTTGTTAATATTCATTTCATCCTTAATCTTAAATTATGAATCTATATATTCGTATTCTAAGATATGGAATAATATAATTATTTTGGAATTATATATATATATATATATATATATATATATATATATATATATATATATATATATATATAATTCCATTTTATTTCTTTAATTAACGGTAAATTTTTCTGTCATTTTTGAAAGCAAGCATTCTCTAAGCAATAATGAAATAATTTTCACCGCGGAAGCGTAATCCTTTTCAAGGATTATAATATGGAATGCGCTATAAGTACTGTTTATTAACTAAGTAATTCTTAGTTAGACTGAAAGTTTATACCACAGACATTAAAGTTTAAATCCAATAATACCTCAGTTTATAAATAGCAGGTTTCAGTTTTACTAAACATTCATTCTGAAAGTTTTATACTAGAAAATGCTCCTTACAAATATCTTTCTTCTATCTTTTGTTTGTGGTTTTTGAAATAAGTAGAATTTTCCAAATCTAAATGTTTAGTTATAAAATATTCACCCTGAAACTATCTCGAAATGAATAATTTTCTTTTCAGAATAATGAATTATATTAAAATTTCAAAGTATTACAAAAATCGACTACAACAGACCTCAGAATGTCTTCAAGCTATTGAATGCAATTACACATAAATCTTAATCAGAGAAAAGGTTCCTCCGATTATATTTAAAACAAAACTTTCATCCATTTTTCTATAGAATAATATTACTTTTTTAAATATAAAATTCTTTGCCCTGTTTAGTTGGCATTTTGCCTTTGTGCTTTCTGCAGTAACAAAAAGACATCGCTTCTAAATACCTAAAATTATATTTAGAACTACAATTTCTAAATTTCGTGTAATTTATTTTGAAGTAAAGCTGGCGAATTGGGTGACGGAGCATTTGGAAAAATAATTTTTTTTTATTTTTAAATAGTAAAAGAATATCAAATAACTTATAAGGCAAAATAGATGAGAAGCTAAAGCTCATCGAGGGAAATAATTTTATTGTTTACAACTTAAAACACTTTTTTTTAATTAGTTTAAATGTAATCTTATAATTATAAGTAAGAATAACTAGATCACTTTAATGGTTGTACTAAGTGTCTTCAATTTTTGATTGATTCAAAAATTTCTGCTTTCCGTAAAAATGTGAAAAAAGGAGTACACAATTGTTTCGTTTCAAAGACTGGCTTAGGGCAATTGGGTGTTGGGATTAAGGAATTTGAGTATAAATATAGCCAGTCATTCTTAAATTTTTGCAATATTTTTAAATATCTGTAATTTATTTAATGTGAATTTCTGTAATATTTAAATATATTCATATGCATTTGTATATTTCTATTTGTATTTTGTAATACGGCTTTTCTTTAAAACGCCTAACGTTACAGATCAAAAGTATTACGATTGAAAAAGATATCGAAGTTTCTACAGTCCTCTTCTTCAGGATTGAAAAATAGTATCCTTCTATTTACGTTTTCCGGAGATTACATTCTGTATAGTTATGTTTTTGATCTGATAATTATTTTGAAGTAGTTGAAGAAGAGAAAAAGAATGGAATGATGTCCAGTAAAAGGCAAAAATAAAAAATGGAGAAAAAAGATATCCACTATAATTAAATAGTAATTATAATCAATGTTTTGAAAAATTTCTATATGTTCCTATCTTGTAGTAAAAGTCACGGCATTATTTTCTAATTCAATCTTTCATTTATTGTTAGTGCAATACCATTTATTTATACTTCATTTATGCATCATTTATGAGAATCAAATACCTCATTTGGAGTATCAAATATATGACAAAGGAAACATGAAAATAATTACTGCATATATATATATATATATATATATATATATATATATATATATATATATATATATATATACAAATGCATAAAGGCAGATATATAAGAGCATTTAGACAAAAAAAACCTTATAAAGTAATTTGCAAGATTAAAAACAGCATTTCATCAAGAAGAAAAATCTGTGTTATTCTAAATTTACTGCAGAAGTTATTGCGGGTGCTTTCTTATAACTATTTTAAAGAATAACATTTTTAAATTTTTGCTCATGAAACTAGAGTTTAAACATAATTAGATAGCAAATGAGTATCTCATATAAGAAATTCTGACCTGATGTCTTGATCATTATCCTGATTTGATGTATAGGATATTGTAAATATTTTGGACAGATAATAACTATTTATCCGATTTTTAATCTCTTTTTTTATAATATAATGTGTTTTTGTATAATTAAAATAATTCATCCAAATACTTTTTTTATTTAAAATAATTTATAGCTAAATTATTTGCATAATCATGAAATTTTATAATTAAAACGTCTTCTTCATCCTAATTTTATAACGACAAAATGCCACCTTTCAGAATGTCTCGATGAGAGAAATGGCGATTATCCTATTAGAATTAGCCATTCTCCAACAGCAATTTTTTTAAATATAACAAGAAATATCAATTTTTAATTGCCTCTCCGTTGTTATGCTTTTTTCTTACTATCAAAGATAATTAAGTTCCAGAAAACCTATAAAAAGAATGCAAATGCCACTCATTAATCAAGCACAGAAATGCAGGCCAGAGCAAATGCTTAGAAACAATTTCCGAAGTTGCCTTTTTCCTCTTTGTATAAAAAAAAAATGCTAGATTTTTTTTAAAAATTATTTTCCAACAATTTATTTTGTACAAAATAAAAATAAAATAAATATGGATGTATTTAATTTTATGCTAGCATGGAAAAATTCGCTTTTATCAATGTGTCCCAATATGTGCTTTTATCAATTGTAAATCCTCAAATTTAAGAATCAGTTAACTCTTAATGCATACTAAACCTAGAAAAGTTTAATTTTCCGGATATATTTTCAAGAAATGGATTAAACTTAAAACGTGATATAATCAAGAAATATAAGAACATAAACGGTATATATATATATATATATATATATATATATATATATATATATATATATATAATGACAAATTACCACAATCAAAAAATTTTCTAAACGGTTAAATATTAGGAATATACCGTATGCGGCTGAGACAAACTCGGAAAAAAATATTTTCCTAATAACTTTCCTAAAAAAAAAAATTAACAAATAATAATTAGAGTAGGCTTTTACTAATAAATAAATTTAATCTGTGATTTCAAAGTGATCGCATTTTGCAGCGATGTAGAGATGCGAACGCTTATTGAGGTTTTCAGCAATGGCGCTCAAGTCTTCTACCTTTAACCCTGCTGTTATATTCGTATTTACTTCACATATGTAGTGTTCGGATCAATAAGACCCGACTCAGAAAACTAAATATTCTTGCAATAATTGACTGGTATCATTTAAGAAATGGTTTAAATAATAGTAATATAAGTTTAAAAATAGATCTAATAATATAAAGCAGCTATAAAAATAACAAAAAAATGTTTGAGATTGAAATTTACAATAATATAAATCATCTATAAAAATAACAGAAAAATATTCGAAATTGAAACTTACTTTTATTTACAATTTGAACAATAATATTTTGCATGAGATTTGCAAATGTGACTCTTACAATTGCAGCATAACGTATCAGTTTTGCTATCATTGCTTGACGGACAGAGCTTGCACCTTGCAAGTTTGACACACAATGAAGTATTCTCAGCAGATCCAGATGGTAGGTTCTCCCTTTTTTTCTGTATTCGTTTCACTATTTTTATTGAGTCTTCACTTCTTGGTAATAAGTGTGGCCTTTCTTCAATGTGTGGAAAAATGAATGATTTTCCCAGTTCCTCCAAAAATAGTCTTCATTTAGTAATGTTTTCGTTTCATTCACTATGTATTGAAGTCCATAGAGCAAATGTATGCAGAAGTATCAAGCATATTATAGAATACTATCATGGACCACCGATTTGTTTTTCTTTTACAAGTGTATGTGTTTAAAAGATGATCAAGAGTATCCGAAGCCCCTTTAGTTGAATTATAATCTAAGATCATTAATGGTTCTTTGTCAGGTCTGTTGCTAATTTCTTTGTCATGATGCAAAGTGCTCATAAGAATAACATTCTTGTTCTTTTTTGGGATATAGTTTACAACTGCTGTGTCTTCTGTAAAATAAAATGAGGAGCTGTGAACTTCTTTGTTTGGCATTTGTTCAGGAAGTTCTAATTTATTTTTTCTAATGCTGCCAAGCATAGTCATTTTCCGTTTTAGAAAAGTTTTCCTAAGTTGTAAGATGTGAAAAAATTATCACATGTAATATTGTGTCCCGAATATCCATAAGTAAGATCACACACTACTTGCATTCCCTGACTTTTCTCTGGCTTTGACCCCTGTTCTTTTCCAATGTAAATTTGTGTTTTCAGTATATACGAAGTTTTACTGTCACATAAAGTCCATATTTTGATCCCATATTTAGATGGCTTACTTGGTAAATACTGTTTGAAAGGACATCGGCTACGAAATCCTACTAATTTATCATCTACAGTAATATTTTCATTCGGATTATATAATTTTGGTAGAATTTCTACCCACTTTTCCCAGATATCTTGCACTGCATCTAATTTATCCAAATTTCTTCTTTACGAGTGAATGTATTATCAAAACGAATAACTCTCAATATCGTGAAAAATGTTCGAGGGACATTGTCGCACGAAATATATTTCTGCCAGTTTCTTTATCCGATAAGCTTTTTGTTGATTCTCCATATGATTTATAAACACCAGCAAACAATAATAATCTAATATATGCTTGAAAATTTTTACTTTCAATATTTTTCCACTTTTTCCCATAAACCCTTTCTCCTTCAATATTAGTCCTATTTATGATTTCTTTTTCGATTGTAGAATTGAATACTAACTCAAATGCACTTTTTCGTCTGATATCCTTGCTGTTGCATATCTTGTGACCCCTGGAGTAGTACTTATAATATTAGCAGCTCTTGATTGAGAAGAATGCGGCAGCGGATCCAATTTACACTTTATTTCACGATTCTTGGACGGAATACTTCCTTTATAGTTCATTTGGTGAATACCGGTATCAAAATCGTTGTCAGAACTTTCACTCTCAATTTCATCACTTGTATGATTTTCATACTCCAATTCTTCTTCGCTGTCAGAAGGTTCTATTAGTTTAGCTATATCATCGTGACTCAGATTTCTGCGATTCGCCATTTTTCTCTCGCATTCGCAGGGACAACTCTTTTACAATGTAACAGAAAGTGAAATACAGCAGAAAAAAGAAACATTGCAATAAGAGCAAAGAGATTGGTCTCCTGCCAATCGTATCAAACATTTGACCTCGCACGCGCTCTCTTTTCATGTGACCAAACACATAAGTCAACGAAAAATGTTTCGAAAACGGATAAATTGCAGAAACTAGTGTTATTCTTTTCTTTTGAATTATTCCAAGCAAAAATGAACATGTATGAATATATATATATTTGCATTGGGTCATATTGACCCGAACGATGCGTTAAGTTTTAATTGAAAAATATTCCTTCGAAATAAGAATAAACCTAAATCCCTCTAAGAGTACATATTTATATTATTTACCAAAGATGTCAAGAAGTTTCATGAAAATATCTCTGTATTATAGACTTTTACGAAGGTATGAATTTTATTTCGGGTGATAGACCTGAACAGAAAAGCAGAGTTAATCTATCCCAATCAAGCTGAAGCTAGAGTCCAAACTTTTGTGTGATTTAGTGCACGCCCTAGACTCCAAAATAGAACCTGCGCTGTAATCCATGGGATTAAAATTGGGCGAGCATTATATCCAATCTCCAGATGATAGAACGTCTGGAAAATAACACTTACACCACTCTTGTATATTTTTGGCCTTGTGAGTTGGTGCGGAGTCTTGTTGAAGCTTCAGTTTATATTGCCAAAACGGTTTTTGGACCAAGGAAGTATAACGTCTTCTAGAATGTCTCGCTGGTACACATTTTGACTTATTTTTACACCCTCATCCACAAACACCAGAAATGTTTTGCAGCCTGCTCCAATTCCGCCCCAGTCCATGACCGACTTTAGATGTTGGTGATGTTCAACAATTGCCGCGTTGCTTGGAGCGTCTACAGACCAGATACTATCGTTCTGGGAGTTAGGAGTTTGTTGGACGGTAAAGAGCTTCTGATTACCGAGAAAGAATCTCCTTCAGCGTTCACTTGCAACCCGTGTCAAAGGTTTTCGGCATCCTTGGAGCCGCACGAGTCTGTTTTCTTCTGTCAGAAACTGAACTTTTCGGAACTTGTAAGGCTTTATTTAGTCCAATCTCTGTTTTTGCGATTCATTGCACTGATTGGTCCCTTATTCCCAGTTCACAAGCGATTGAAACCCTCGAATTTCATTGAATTCGCTTTTTGATGTCCTTACGGTTATTGAAAGTGCTGAACACCGTATGTTTTCGTCCACTTCCTGGAGGTGGACCTCATTGCCAAGCGCTTCGAAATGACAGATTAAATCGGACACTGTTAGCCGGGGCACATTAATCAAACGAACGATTTCATACTCTCGTTTTCCTTGCTTAAACAGACCTAAAATAGCGGATTCTTTTCTTGACATTGTAAAAAGAAGAGGTGAACTAGGAGATATATTATAAAATATTTTATAATTGAAGCGGAGACAAAAATAAATTAACACACATTAAAAAAAATTAACTTTTATTCTATGATGCAATAACTTTAGACAAGGCTTTTTTTTTTTGCCTCACCTTTAATATCTATTGAAGAAAGGATTTAACCCATAAATGGAGACATAAATTGTCTCATGCGGTCACAGACATAAAGTCAAAATGACTGCCTTTTTGTTTTTAATTTTTGTCTTTTGTAAACAGAATTGGAATTTATTTTGGAAACACAATACATTTTGGAAATTACGTAGTTACTTAAAATATAAAAAAAATTAAATATTATAATATAAAATGTTTTAAAGTTGTTTTAAGAAAAACCTTTAACGATTTTAATGAGTATTTACTTCTTTGAGATATTACGGAATTACACTAATGTTAATAACCATTAGAATTTAACAAACAAAAATGAAGAATAAAATATTTAATATTTTTTTTCTTTATTCTTTTTACATTATTCAAATTAAAAGCAGTTTCAGAGACATGAAGTCGATGACTCCATTAATAACAACAAAAAAATTGGCAAAATAATAACTCGGTTATACGCACGTGTTCATACTTAAACTTTTGCCAATATACGTCTAAAAGAACAACTTGAAGGAAGGAGATGATTATATTCGAGGGCAAAATACCACGTGATAATCAGAACTACTGAACAACGCGGAGTCATTTTGACTGCTGTCTCCAGTTACGGATTAAATGAAGTAAATAACTAAACATTTATAGTTTATGTTAATAAATATTCTGATGTTTTACGAATTTTATATTTTTATGTTGACCCTCGATTCCAGGAGTAATATTTAGTAAAATATTCTTGAGACATTAACGATTAAAATAAAATGAAATGTATGCCCCATCGCTATTGAAACTGAAAGTGTAGTGAAACTTGAATACTGCTATCTGATAAAAACGATCCACTTTGTTAATTGGTCTAAAATCATGAAATTGTGGATTGTCCAACAGTAGTGATATTCATGAGCCAGATTTTTTATTAAGAAATGTATACATTTAAGGTTTCAGTGTCAAGACTATTTCACTGAATAGGATTCTTTGAGACCAAAGGACTGCAAAAATTCAGATTTCATAATTTATTCTGAAATCATTTATTGAATGAAAAAAATATTATTTAAGTCATTTAAATCCTTTTAAAAGTAAAACTAAAATGTATTTTAATGTTAAATAAGAAAAAAAAATATTGAATAACTCTTTGAAATATTTTATAAATTATGTAAAATAATCCGCAATATACATAAGATTTTAATGCTGATCGATTCTGTTTTTTATACTCATCTATTTAAAAACATG
The DNA here is from genome assembly GCF_947563725.1 of Argiope bruennichi. NCBI lineage: Eukaryota > Metazoa > Arthropoda > Arachnida > Araneae > Araneidae > Argiope > Argiope bruennichi. The sequence goes on from NC_079161.1 coordinate 103,562,244, forward strand.
TTTGGTTTAAGCGAAAAGTTTATTTTATTAAATTGGAATTCAATCATTTAAAATTCAAATTTTGAGGCCACAGACATTTAATTAGATATATTGCAGAATAGATCAGTAAAATTATATAAATAGTACTATAAACAGAACGGTGCAAGGCTCCTCTAATAGTATAAGTTATATGACTGTAAAAATTTTCAACCTAAAAAAACTTTGCTGAAGAAGCTATTAAGAGATCAAATTACATAGAATATTTAATGGAAAATTTTAGTGGGCATTACTCCCTAGGAACCAACTTGTCGCCTAAAAATAGTAGTCACTAATAATAAACAAACGTAATGGATGTCGAAAAGGTAGAACATTCTTTAGGTAGAGAATATTTCTTTTGGTTTTAGAATACTTTTCCCTTCCATTTCATTGTTTCATGATTACGACTAGTCTCAATTTATGACCGAAAAGATTTTTATTCATTTGTAGAATTTTTGAAGCATTTTTCAATCAAGAATACGTTTTTCTTCAACTACTGCAATCTTGAATATTTACCCATTTTTTTTGTATTTCATTTAAACGTAAGTATTTTTCTAAATTCAACCATGCTAATCAATTTTTCTCCTTTTTTTTAATCCCTTTTTGCTGACGCGAAATGTTTCCGCACGATATATAAGGTTTTTACACTCGTACGACCTGAGACAGCCTTGTTGGTAGGGCGTTGGACTCCGTCTCCCTTGAGTTGTGAGTTCGAACCTGGCCGGCCAAGGATTCTCCGCGTACATGGTGGATAATGCAAGTATAAATCATTTAAGTATCAAGTATCATTAAGTATAAGCAAGTATAAAGACATTTAAGTCGAGACAAAACCCCTGGGGTCCTGGATCAGATTTGATCTTTCTCTGATTCAGGCCAAAATTACGACTTTTGGATGAGTAAATGAAATGTATGAATGAAGTCCGCAATGTGAAAAGGGTTGTGAGGTATAAGTAGCTAGTGACCATCGTATTCGTTGAAAGATTTATACTAATATGACTCAACTATACGCAATTTTTGAGGAATACCAGAGTTATGTCCAAAGGCAGCTTGTAAGTAAGGATTTTGGCTCGATGGACAGGACAACAGATGGCCTGGCATCTTTCTCTAAACTTCCACTCCACATCCTAGGAGAGGTGTTTCAATTCCAGTAGATTAAATAAGTACTTGATTTGAATGCACACTGAGGAGCTCGATGAAATTGACTGAGAAATATAAATCTATGCCAAGATTCTACCAACTAATCTTCGCACAAATTATAATTGTTTATCATAATGAAATTCACAAACTTTCTTTTAAATATACGGCGGAATCTATAAAGTGTGTTCTACTAGCACTTTAGCTTGATAATAATTATAAAGGTACGCATTCGCTTAAATTGGTCTGAACCATGTTCATTGCATATTAATGATTTTTAAGTTTTACAACAAGCAAGTATTTCAATGTGGATTGCAATTATGTTACCGAATCAAGAAATATGACAGATCCATCGCAAGGCAATGTAGCGCTTGAGCATCCAACTCATTACAGATAAAGAAAATATTATTTTATCTCCCTAGACTTTAGACCCATCTGATTTTTAAAAAGCTTGAGAGTGCTGTGAGTCACAATTTTTCCCCTTGTTAGAATCAAAGTTCTTCAGCACTGAATTGCGAAATATCGCATCTAATTATGATAATTCAGATTATTTAACATCGATAATAAAATACTTAAAGATAGAAAAAAATGTTTAAGTTCAGAAAAAGACATATACCTAGGTTAGTAATAAGATATTTTGTTCTATTACATTTCATATTCCTTTCAATAGCAAAGGAATATATTTTCTGGTTGGTACCAGTATAATTATCATTATAATGTTTATATTTTTATAAAAAAAAGCAGGCTCATTTTAATAAATAGTTATTAATATGAAGCAATTAAATGGAAAATATATTTACCACAATAAAAATTTTAAAAACTTTTTAAACTGAAAGTTCATTAAGAATATCTTAACTATTTCTCTCAAGAATTATTCAGTTTATCTAAATTCCATAAAAAATTGGATTTCAAGATATTATTCTGTTTTATATGAATTCATTGTTTAACTTGAATCCAAATTATTTGTTCAAACGAATTCCTTTAGTTGGACAAGGTGATTTATTTAAATTTTCAATCTACATATCAGGGAAATTACAAACTGCTTTAAGGAATTTAAGAATTTTTGATAGGGTATTCCGGAATTATTTTTTAACAATTTTCTTTTAGAAAAATAGTTTTAAAATAATGAATAACTGAAATTCATGAAAATATTTTTTTTAAATCTATAATTATGCCACTTTCGTTAAAAAATACTTACACATATTCCTAGGGGGAAAAAATCGTATCTAAGTATAAAAATAGCATAAAATTAACACAAATATTAGCAATTTGGAATATACATTGTTTTTCAGAATGTGAAACTTATATTTTTGAAATTGTAATATAAATCATGTAGTATATTATGCAGTCATTTTGATTATTCTAGTTTTACTTTTAAAAAAAAACAACTTTGTTACCTTTCTTTTTAAAAAAAACTTTTATTAAACTTCACTTTTCATTTTTGAAAAACTGGAATTTTGTTTTCATGTGGTAGAGATTTGAATTTTTATATATTTGCGTTTATTCGATAACAGTACACTATTTTGATATTTTCAAAAATTAGAAGCCATTTAGAAGATTATTTAAATTCCATTCCACACAAATGGCATAACCTGCTAGCGAATTTCAGAAAAACTGAATTTCAATAGCTCATAAGACACAGTATAAAGATAAACAAGGATCAAATGATTGAAAATAATTTTAAAAATTTATTTTTAATATACTAATGAAAGTGGCTTCAAAATTTTTATTTATTAAATTTATTTCAAGCATGCAATATTTCAATTTCTATATATGTATTTACATTCATTTATAGTATTTTTATGTATTTCGTTTTGTAGATTCACTTGTAGATAGCAGCTAATATCTCATTTTTCTACTGTGCATACTTGACACTTAATGTAATAGTATCCTTTCTCTAATTGTTGATGACAAGTTACATGGATGTGTATGATTGTAAATCCATATAAAACATTTTAAACTCTCATTTAAAGATTTGATTTTTATGCTAATAATGAGAGTATTAGCATCATTTTTTTATAAATAATTCTAAATATTTTGAAAGCATACTGCGTTCTAACACGATCATTTGTGTAAAATCTTAAATATTATTAAAATAGTATATTTTACTTCTCTCTTAAAGACATTCTCTGTTTTATTAAGATACGAAGGCTATGTTTTCGCAAAAAAATTAAATATATTGTGGTATGAATTTAAATTTCTACAGTGTTCAACAAGTGCACTTTTTTATGAAAAAAAAAGTATTCAAGATAACACGAGCTTAAACTTTTCGTTTTTCTAAATTCTGTAAAAATATAGCTTTGGTTCAATTCAATTGAATTTTGAGGTAAAAATGAAAGATTTTCTAAGAATCGGCGGATCTCTATTATCCGTGGACATAAGTAATTTCTTTCAAACATGATTTTGAATTCGAATGACATTTCTTACTTCCGCCAATTTAGAGTGACATTTTTTATTTAACAACCACACTACTCAACTTTTCGTTGAGCGTAAGGCCCTTAGTGAGCCAGTTGACAAATCAAAGACAGAAATAAAATTAGACAGGCTATTAAATTTGCGAAATTTGTAATTCTGAACATTTAATGATATAAAATACAAACTTTTTTGTGAAACTTTAAGAGCTAATATTTTAAAGTATAAAAAAATAAGTTGCAAAACAATACAAACAGGAAATAAGCTAGAGACAATAAATCATTTTTAAAAGAATTAATTACAATTGTTGTAGTGAAAGTGTCATGAAGGCAATTTTAAGCAAAATATTAAACTTTCACACAAGTGAATACACCCAACATTAAGAGTCCCGAAAATATTTAAAACAATGAAAGCATCTTCGGAACACAAAAACAATCGATCACTGCACAATGGAAGCATCCAAGACCATCTCTGTCAATGGACATCAAGGAATTCTTTTTCAAGATGCGATCAAACACAGTCACCAATCCTTGATCCATCCTCGTACACTACAATTTGGCTGTTTGAAATACGCTGTACTATTCAGTGATTTATGGCCTAAAAAGACATTTGTTCATTTCTCAAAATGTTTCAGCTCTTTGACCCTCTGTGCTTCAGTAAGCTCCCCAGACTGTCAAAACCAGATCTGGTCTTCGACTTAACTTCGCTGCCATGTGCAGGGGTCGGATTTCTGTCCGGATGAGATAAGCACTTGCTCAAACGTGGTCTTACAGGCCTTACTGAACTAGAGCACTCTCTGAATAATATGTGATTTCTTTATATATCAATTTAGAATAGAACTTCATTGTTTTGACCAAAAAAAAATTATTAAAATTATTGATTAGAAGCTTATGAAAAAAAGAAAACAATGTGTAATTTTTTTCATCCTTACTCGTAATTGACGAGTATTAAAATAACTATAACTAATAATAAAAATGAGAATTAGACAGGACCCATTACGATAAGGAATATTCAAAGCATTTCAAGCTGTGTATTCAAGTGTGTGTTAAACATTCAATTGCTGTGTAAATGACATTTATGTCAAAATGCAGGAGAAAGTACCAGGCCATTGCACTCCCATGACTGACAATATCTGATCAAAAAGAAGGAACGCATAAATGATATTCGATTAAAGTATAAGCTTAGGTATTAACTAACATTTAACATTTAATTACATGCGTTAGAATTGTTTTGTTGCATTATTTAAGGGCTAAAACTGTAAAAGACTTAAAATATACCAAAAATATAAATAATTTTTTCTGGCAAAATAAATTTTATTTAGAACAAATAAAATAGTTATCAATACACAAGACGCACACACACACAAAAAATCACTAGAAATTAAATATTGTGACGAAACTTACTCCAGCTTTGAGCGGACTGAATGGTTCAGTGGTAGAATACCTTAAGATGAAGGCGACAGTTCGCAAGTTCGTATCTAACTGAGGGCAAACTGCCTGAATATTTTTTGTTATTGATTTACTTTCTGTTATTTCTCATTTGTTTTAGAATTTTCTTATAATTAAGAATATAAGAATTAAGAATAATATAAAAATAATCTTTCTAAATCTGGAAGATTCGAGTCACTTCATCTTGTGAATAAAGACAGATGTGATGTTTAGTTATTTGAATAGTTTCGATTTGAGATTAGCAGGTGCTGTCTTTCACTTTATATGACACACGGTTTATCTATGCTGATTTCATCTAAGTATGAATATCATATAAATACAATACTTTATTGATAGGGGGACTATTGCGGAAGGGAAGTTTTTATTTTGAAATTAGGTGAAATTTGCGAAAGTATTACGATAATCAAGTTTGCGTACTGTATTTTTTTTTCATTTACTCAAGTGTATTTAAAAAGTCATTTTCACATTCTTTCGAGTATGCTTATTAGTTCTTGAATCCGAGCACTTTTTTTTATATACAGTCATACTAAAAACATGAAGAAAAACATTAGAGAGTTAGCCATAAGAAATAAGAGCTTATTCCTTTATATTTTTAACTCTTTTTATATTATCTACGTATTCTGGATGATAAAGAATTATTTTAAATAATATCATAATCGATTCGACAAATTTTTCTCCTAATAGTATTGTATTGTAAATCGGTATATGAAATTTTTTAAAAATATTTTTATTTAAATTATTTGTAAAGTAACTACCTTAAATGTGTTAAATTCAGTCATAATTATTATATAATCAATATAATAATTAATATCCCCAGGGGAAAATTTATCCTTACAACACTTACAATGTAAAAGGATAATGTAAATGTTTTTAAGAGTATGTTCTGAAAAAGCGATAAAGCTGAAAGGGCAAAAACATCTTACCCAAAATTCCGAAATCTCTCTTTATACATAAAAAGCTATGTTTTTAATAGCAAAAAAAAAAAAAAAAAAAAAAAAAAAACTGGATTTTTCTTAAGAAAATAAACGAACCGGTTGAAAAATTTCACAGACTTTAAAAGATAACAAAAAAAAAAAAAAATGAAAAATGAAAAATAAAAAAAATGTTTCCTATTTCCCAAGAGTGTTTGAAGACTTTTATCGCGAAGAATAGGAAAAAAAAACACCTTTAGTCATTGAGCTGATATCTTTAGAAATGTAAAAAGAAAAAGAAAAAAATCATAATATTTTTTTTAGAAAAAGAATAACATCTAAAGAATGTTTATTTTTACTTATGAATTATCGTAAATATTTTTAATTCTTTCCCCAAATCTGTTCGGGGAATTCATATCTCCTTTAGAGAAAAAAAAATCAAGAGAGAGTGCAACGATTCGTTTATGATATATTAAGCGATGAAAGAGAAATTAATCATTATATTTTGGTCAGTCAGAAAAATTAGATATTAATTTATAAAGAATAGAAATCACAAACATTAATTGGATTATTGCGTTCAAAAATAATTCATTAGTAAGCTGTTAATGAAAAAGAATTAATTTATTTTCATGAAAAAATATTTTAACATTATATTTTAGATAAAATAAATTTCTTTTCTAAATGATTTTGAATTTTTTAAAAGAATTTATTACATTTCTTTAATTTAACATTTTAATGAGCTGGTATTTTGTTATTTTGTTGGAAAACGTAGTGGGACTAGAAAATAACTTGACGGATGCTTAAGCTGTTTTTCCTAATCATTAAAATTTTGATATTGCTTATTTCAGTTCACCTCCAATGTATTCTCCTCTTGGATATTTATGCAATAAAATCCCCAATAAGATTAATCCTTACGCTAAATAAAAGTAAGATGCTTAACAATATTTATTAAATTACTAATTGGCATTTTTAGATACTAATATCTAAAAAGTTAGAGAAGTTCATTATTAAATACACCATAATAGGTTATTTATTTTCGTTTCAAACATACTTGACACAAATAGATTTTTACAAAGTCTATATAAAAACTCTTATTTTTTGGGGACGGATCTCGTAAAATAAAGGAAAAATCGCTTAACATTTTTTATTGTACACTGTATAACATTTTTTTTTAAAATTAAACCAGTAAACTATCAATATTAGCGATTTAATTTCAATTCGGTTTTACTGCAGGGAATGACGATGATTGTTGCATGGTTTATGGAAATTTAAATTTATAACTCAATTTCAGCATCAAATTTAGATTATAATACTAACGAAATCTTCCTTAAATGGCGACGGTATATTTGATTGAAGGGCGAAAAATCAGATTTGTGGCAATTCATCGATTCCCCGTGGAATTCAGATAGAGCACACCATGTTCATAAATAAGGATGCATTTTTCCATGATATAATAAATATATTTATTAAGATAATTTAAGATTTCCTTGAAATTTTTGGTTAAAAAAACTGGCTGTATATGCATATTCACCCAATTTTGAAATTTAATATTTCAATCTTCTGCCATCTTTAAGGGGAAGTTTAGTTTGCACGGGTTTTTCACAAAGTTGAACGTTACAAATCTTCGTTTGAAATTTGAAATACTTTCTGTTGTAAGTATTCAGCTACAAAAATACATGAATTCACAAACAATTCTACACTCTACTATTGCTCTAAAACCGGAGGACTGAACCGGTTATTCAAATATTGATTGAATGAATGAAATCAACTCCATTCGATAATTTAATTTGTGTCATTTCTGAATGAATTCGAAATTGGTAAGATTAAAAAAACTGAAAGATTTTAAGATCAAAGGTAGTTCCAATTGTCTAGTGTTTCGAATATAGAAAATGCTTGGTATTCCGTCAATATATTTGAGATACGACGCTTTTTTTCTTAAAATTTTATTAGTATTCATATAAAACAAAACATATGAACAATTACATTTCAGATAAAGATTTTAAATAAGACAGTTTTAAAACTGGTTTATTATTCCAAAAACTGGATGTTAATATAACTAAACTAAACTAGACTCGAAATTTATCTTCGAGTGTAAGTACATCACTGAAGTACAAAGGCTATTAACTAAGTTACAGTTGATAGTTGTACCCGATAGAACCATCACTAAATTTCGATCGAAAGATTTAAATGAACGAAGAAAAAAACTTACAAATTTTCGTCCGCGTCATGCAGCAGCTCTTATTAAACCTGGAAACTTCAGCTGATATTTTGTTTTCAATATGCACTCTGTTACTAATCATAATGTAGTTACATTTATCAAACCGAGCTTTTAAATTTTTTAATTAAAATGATTATTTCGTAGTAATTGCTTTAGATATATTTCAGAGTTTGAAAGAGATGTAAAGAGTTTCAATAACTGTCAAAAACATTTGATTACCGATGCCTAAATTTTAAGAAACAGATTCGCTTAATGTTCTGTCAAAAAGGAGAAGAAAGCCTGTTTCCGAGGAAGCGAGAGAGAAAATTGTGTTACAAATGAGCGAGGACTATACTTCCAAAACACAGGCTAGTATCAGTGTCTGTCGAGTGGCGGAAGAATTAGATATACCTCTCCAGCTGTATAGAATTGTCTAGAAATGTAGTAACCTCTGTTATTATAAGTACAAGCTTCAACTTGTGCAAAGGTTGCTTTTTCATGGTTTTGAGCTTCGACATTGGCTTTTACTTCAGTTTCTTTCTCTCTTTGAAGTTAATTGAGAATAGTCATGAAATAACTTCTGGAATTTAATTTAGTTTAGTTTAGTTATATTAACTTCCCGTTTTAAAGCAACACTAGGGCTATTTTGGGACGGACTTGGTAATTTTGAACGATGGCCAGACGACGAGGACGGCACCTGGGCTGGCACCCCCTCTCTAAATTTCTACACCAAACAAGCGGTAGGACGTTTAGTCTCGACGGATTTAGAGTGCACCAGACCGGTTCTTTGATGGAATCGGATCTCGAACCTGAAACTCTCCGGAAGCCGAGACATTACCAGTAGGCCGCCGCGGTCCAATAGCTTCTGGAAAGAAGAAGTGCAACTTCATTTAAATGGTTTGATGAATTCTTACAGATGCTGAATTTGGGAATCAGAAAATCAGCGTTCAATTTTGCTGGTTCCGTTGCAGTTCCAGAAGTAACGGTGTGTTTTCCGTTTACTGCATTAATTTATTCTCTACCCATATTTCTTCGAAAAATCAACTGCTATAGATCCAGTATAAGATTGATTACTGTAATGCGATATGCACCGTTGTTACAAAATAAAATTATCACGAATCTGCTATTTTTATGCAAAATGAGGCTCATTCAAATTGTAACCTTGTGTTGAGAATGTCTTCAAAACTCACTTCACAGATGAACATATAATCAACAGTTATTTTCGGAATCTGTGGCATTTCCGATCTCTACACCTAAACACGCACCCTTTAATGTGACGTCTGGCTTTTGAATGCATTTGAAACATCATATAAGTTTGAGATAATCCAAGATTTTTTTTCTGATCACATAAGCGTCATTTCGTTTGTAGCATTTTCCATAACACTCTGCTCTCAAATGTGGAAAATGCTATCTTAAGATTCCAGTTGGTAGCTGAATAGGACGATTATGATTTTGAACCTTTTTTCTTGTAATAAAATTTGTAAATTACCGTTTATATATGCTCATTATATTACACAATATTAAAAGAAAATCTTCTCTAGCAGAGAAATTTTTAATTCATTTTTTTTATTCTCTAAAACAAATTTCTCTTCATTGTGTTCATCATAAAATATCATCACTTTCTGAACACAAGTTTTATCAGTAGATAATTTTAAAAAACGGCCGTTTATTTATGGGCACCCTGTACATTAAGCAAGGTGTTGTTAAATTAAAACAAAAGTATATATTTCACAGCTTCATCCCCCCCCCCCCTAAAAAAATTGTGTATTAACCTAAGGTACAAAAATGTAACCGTTTCACTTATTTTTTTCGATTTTCAGTCCGTTATCTTTAGAAATTCGAACTAAATTGGCAAATATATTAATTAAGTGAATAATTTCTCTCATGAATTAGTAAGTTTAAAACTTAATTACATGTAGAAAATTAAGCAAGATTGGCATTTTGTGCATTTTTACTGCATCTTATGACTTAGGAAATATATTCATGGAATGATGAATAACGATGCAATAAGCATAATTAATCTATCATCATATGTTTTTTGCAAGCCTATTCATGAAATATTCTGCAAATAAGTTTTATGTGGCTTATTAAAGAAATATTATACAAACAGTTTCTCAAAATGTGACTGCAATATGCATATGCCTTCAAATGATTTAATGATTGTAATTTTTAAGTGCATCATTGTCTATTATACAAGTATTAAATGTTTTCAAAGAAAGTTTCCAAGTACTTAAATTACAAATTGGCAAAGGATGAATATCGATCTCAGTTCTCGAGAATGGACACAGCCTGATGAACTGAATCCGTTTGCGATTTTCATCCCGATGTGTCGCAATGAGGATTTGGTTCCTTCATCCTCGTCGAGATCTTCCACATTTTTGTAAATCTACCACATTTTGCATAATTATCAGTGCGCGCTTTAAATACGAAGAATTACTTTCCATTAGTGTGCAGAACATTAATATTAACATCACTGAGGAATATTTTACTTTACTTAGCTATGTTGATGTCCCGATATGAACTCGCTCATAAAAAAAATAGTGGGTAAATACAATGTTTACTTTCATAGACATAACACAAGAGCATTTCTTAGATCTGATTGACAATTTCAATACATCAAATGTTGGTATGAAATATATAAAGGTCTGAATTTTATGGTAGTGACGATGATCTAATAAAGTTTATATCATCTACCACACGTAGCACAAAGGAAACACTGAGTGTAGAAAAAAAAAAAAAAAAAACTCTTGAAGCCTTTTTATATTAGATATCTGAGTGCTTTGCCTTGAATGTAGGTAGTATATATATACAAAAAAAAACTATTTTTTGAGCAGTAACAAGAAAAACGCACAGTTGACATCTTTTTATACAATGACGAGCAGCTGTGCCCAGCCTAGAAAAAGACCCAGAGCTGCAATCGACAACTATTACTTTAATCTTCCGTCTGTAAAAACATTGAGAATTTACTAATTCTGTTGCCAATCTGGTAGATAAAAAGCTCTCAAATTTATTGTTGTTTTGACCTTAGAGCGATGAGCTTCACAGGTGAAGCTGCTAGATTTTTTTTTTCAAAAGTAAGAAATCAAAATAGTTAAATCAGTCCTCAAAGCAAAAGGCACATTCAACATAATTCCATTAAAGTTCTTTTTCCCACATAAATAATCAAAATATTATTTTATATTAATAATTATATCATAAAAATATTAATATAGCAATTCTACCAAATTTTATGACATTAGAGCTTCATGCGCTCGTCTATATTTGTTTGAATTAATTTTAATCTTTCCCTCAACTTGCAAATTATAATAAATATTCCAAATTTTATGATGTGGAGGTGCTTGTGACCACTCTGTTGCACCGCGGAATTCCGAAACATCACGATGTTTTGGTTACAATGCCGTGTTTGACAAGCGAATTGAATCAATGAATTTTTAGAATTAAAACTGCAATTAAGTGTTAAATATTTTAATTTTTTTAAGAAGATTATTTAAGGGTTCTGTAATTTTAGCATAATAATCAATAAACTTATTATAAACATTTACAGATCCAAGAAAACCTTGAGGGTGTTTAACATTTTTTGGAGGTTGTAATTTTAATCCTTTCAATATTATTATTATCAGGAGAAATGCACCCTTCTTTGACTCCATACTCTAAGAAATTAATTTTATCTTAAGGGAATACACATTTAGAAAATTTTAATTTAATGTTTTCTTCTTCACGCATTTGAAAAATTTATTTTAAATTATCATAGAGTTCCTCTAATGAGTTAGATAAAACTACTATGACATCAAAATACTGACATGTAAAATTGAAAATTTATGTTTATTTAAAATTTTACAAATAGTTGTATTGAATATTGCAGGTGCATTTTTAAAGCCAAAAGTAGTACTTGAAATTCAAATAAACCTTCAGTAGTTACTAATGCCAATTTGTGTTTATCTTGTTCATGCAAGGGTATGTGCCAATATGCAGATGCAAGATCCAAAGTTGAAAAAACTTTAGAAGTACTTAATTTATTTAATAAAGTATCTATTTCAAGAGGCTCTGCCTCAGATTTCCAAAGAGAATTAATTTTACGATAATCAATACAAAGTCGACTTTTTCTATTTTCATCTTTCATATATGCTAATGTTACAGGGGAGGAATTACTAAAAGATTTTTTATTAAATCTGCATCCAACAAATTTTTAATTTGTTTATTTATTTCAATTTCATCGGTAGCAGAGGTTCTATAAGCCTTTTGTGAAACTGGTAAATAAGATGTTAAATTTATTCTAGGAGGTTCCATTCTTATTCTACCAACATCATATTTATTTTTTTTGTAAACACATGAGAATATTAGGACACCAGACAGAATACAGGTTCAGATATTTTTTTTACAGTCAGAGATGGAAAAATTTCATCCGAAGTATTGACTACCTTGACCATATTATCACCAGTGTTATTTTCAACAATATGTAATGATATATAATTATTATCGGTACACAAGCTGACAATAATTTTTCCATTTTGAAATATTTTTATCACAATATATAATTTATATAAAATACAATCAGGAATTCCTAAGATGGCAATTGGTAAAGGATTGTCCATAATATATAATTTTGTTTTATTTGGCCAATTTTTAAATATATGTCCCAAATTTGGGTAAATTGGAACGTTCCATGAGCTTGTTTGACTCTAATAGGGTTTACATTTTTTCTTGTCAAGTTAAGTTATTTCACAATATTTGGTATGAGGGTAATATACATTGTCCAAGTTAGCAAGATTTGCTGGAGATGTGTAAGGACACTAATAATTGTCATTGTGCTAGGCCAGGGGCCTCATTAGGAGAATTTTGTCTCATTCCAAGATTTTGAGAACAGCCAAGAAGGACCTCTGTGCACGGGGAAGTCAAATTGGCTGTTATTGGAATATTAGTCATAAATTGAGGTTGTTGAAAAGGACAGGCTTGTGTCCAATGATAAGCATTTAGAATACCCTTTTGAGTACAAATTCTACAAGTAGAAAATGGTAATCTCTGTAGGACATGCAAATTATGACTATGGTTATTGAAATTATTTAGTCGTGGCCTTGCTGAATTTTGATAATTTTGTCTAAATTTGTTTTGAGCTCGAGGTACAAAGGAATTTTGAAATCTATAATTAAAATTATGCCTAGATATAAAAGATGCTGGTCGCTTTGCTCTTATTCAGGTTTCATTACTTCTGTCTGGATTTGGTTCTGAAGGTTTTCCCATTTTTAATAGTTTAGTTGTTATTGTAAGCCATTCTGTAGGGGTAGAAGGAGCTTTTATGCTAACCAATTGTTTTAGTTGAGTTGGCAGTCCATCAGTAAGACCTTCCAAAACCAGTTGTGAATTAAGTCTTAACTGTCTGCCACAATTTTTGATGAAAATAATCAGCTAATTTAGCATTTTTTAATCAAATTTCACTTGTGAAAATTCAGAAAAATTAACAATATTGGGTTGAATAAACTGTTCGGTTATATTCAACATAACTCGTCAAGATTATCAATATTTTAGCAACTATTCATATTATGAGTTAAAGCTGACCCTTTAAGAAATTTAGTAATATTTTTAATTTTCCACAAATCAGTTTTGTTATTATCTTGATAAATTTTGTTGAAATATCCCAACACAAATCCATTTTCATACTTTCGATTGGTTACTTGTTCTTGCGTTTGGCTGGAATTAAGCTGCATGTGCGCTTTTCCACGAACTGCAAATTTTAAAACATTTTATAAAAGTTTTTTAAAGAGTTTTTCAAAAGTTTTTTTTTTTAATATTTGCCTAAAAAATTTCAGATCATTCGCCTGAATTTACTTTTGCGAGATTCCATGTTTTTTTGTGGTTAGGGATATTTATCTTCATTTTAATAAATAAATAAAATTATGCAAGAAGCCAATAAGAAATTTATCATAGCGCATGGTCCAAGGGGCATTGTGGATTGCTTTGTGTCAGGAGTTTTCACGGAGAAAAAATTACTGACATAATCCTTATGTTACAAAAATCTTATAAATACAAAAAAAAAATATATATAAAATTTGTGGAAAGGTGAAGTGTAAGACATGTCCATTTGCAGGTAGGGAATAAACCAATAATGAAATCTCAAAATTGCAAGTATTCTCTAAAAATAAAAACTTGATTTATCTTTTAAATTGTTCAGAATTTAATTTAAAATATATTGGCCAAACTAGCACCGAGCTCAATTTAAGAATTAACAATGATAGATCCGATATAAAAACCTTTATAAAAAATAGGACTACTGACTTTGAACTGGTAAACTTTCAAAACCATAACTTTAATAATACAAATATCTACATTCTAGAAGACAATGTTAACGAATTAAGCCAAAGATTAGATCTAGAAAACATTTATATTTGTAACCTTAAAACTTTATTTCCTTATGGTCTCAATAGTAAATTAAATGGGGAAGGTTAAGCAGATTTAAACAATAATTGCATTTATTACACATTTAACTATTTAAAAATTTTCAAAATAAGATAACTATTCTAAAAGATTTAAAAGAGGTAAAGATAAAGAAGCAATTTTCAAATTATATTTGAGAAATTTCAAAATTACTATAATCTGGAATACAATAGTGAAAACATTCACAAAATTAGGAAATACATTTTTGGTTTTAGAAATAATAAAATTAAAAGGTTATTAAATAATAAATTCGGCAATTTAGAGTTTAAAAATTCGTACATAAAATGTATAATTCTAGATCTAATTAAATGTAAGCTTAGCATTGGAAAAAATGATTTACTTTTTAATAATAAAAATAATGTTTACAAAGAATTCTGTGTGATTAAATTCTTGGATATTTACTTCGAATATCTAAAATTTCTCAAAATTGTGCATAATTATAATATATTTTTTCCTCAATCAGATAAAACAACTGTTTCAATAGCGTTTAATTATACTTAAACTTTAAAGAAAAAAAAATTGTAATTATAATTACTCTAACAAAAATTTAGATAAAATAATTATAACAGATTGTTACTGTAACAAAAAAAAAATTTAAAGATTTTACAGATGTAGATAAAGGTCATATTATTACAGCTAATTTAAAAATTATTGATTCCAACTCTTTAAGAGAATTAATGTAAAGTGGAACTAAATTTAGATTAAGAGAAAAAATAAACCTCAATAAAATTTTCCAAACAATTCCAAGTATTGGTAAAGATTTGGATATTTTTATTGCTAAATTATCTAGAAAATACTATTGGCCTGCGGAAGATTTTGGAGAATGGAAAGTGAGAATTTTAGAGGAAATTAAAATAAAAATGAATACTGATATTAACAAATCTAAAGAACGCGGGATTTATTGTAGCAAAACATTAAAAAACGAAATAAAAATTTTAATTTTTTTTATTACAAAAATAGATAAATCAGCAAATAATTTCTGCTTAATTTGTAAATATTATTATAAAGAACTATTAATTAATGAATATAACTCTAACGCAACTTAAATGTTAAAGAACACTGGAAAAAGGAATTAGATAAAAGAATTCTAGCTTTAGCAAAAAAAAATTAAGATTTGCTTTCTAAACTATCCTTATTTATTCCCAACAGTTAAATTTCATAAAAATTCATTAAAATTCAGATTCGTGACTTGTAATACTGGCAGTTATAATTACTATACGGGAAAACATTTCTTTAAATACTTAAAAATTATCCTGAACAAAATCAAAGATGAAGACAACTTTAAAATTTCTAGTAACAAAGAAGTACTGGATTTTCTTAAATATAACAACATTAATAAACTTAATACTTTTGATTTCGAAAATTTATACACCAATCAACTATATGAAAAATTAATAAAGGTCTGTACTTTTATATATGACGAATATTTAAATGAAAATGTTATTCCTAAAAATAACTGGCTAGAGTTATGTAATTTTAATATTACTGAAAATTACGTTTTTAATGGAATTAATTTTTATAAACAAGTTAAGAGCATTCCAAATGGGAACAGCTTTCTCAAGCGCTTTAGCTAATATTTTCCGACATTACTATGAGAAAAATATAATTAAATATAATTTAATCAAGGGGGAAGGTATATTGATGACCTACTTTTGATAAACTTAGACAATACTAATATTGTTAGTAATTGCTATCCAAAATATTTAATTCTAACAAAAACAGATAAAAATCAACTTGAGTCTACCTTTCTTGATTTAAAAATCGAAATTCCTAATGATAAAACAATAGTTGGTATCTACGATAAAAGGTACGAATTCAACTTTAAAATTAGAAAACTTTGTAATTATCATTCCAATCTAAACTCTAAAATTTTCAAAAAATTAATTTTCTCACAAGTTAAAAAGATAAAAAGGGTTTGCAATAATAAAAATTCCTATATTGAAGCATTAAAAAAACCTCATTAAAATTTAATTAATAATGAATTTTCTAGAAATTACTGTATGTCACCTTTTTGATTAAACAAGATGTGGTTTGGGATTAATCCTTTACCTAAAATAAATAATAGAACTTTCCTCGCCTATTTGATCACTCAATAGATGGCGTTGGGACCCTACAATTGTTTTTTACCTTAAATACGTTAGCTTGGAAGCCTTAAAAAGTGGGAATCACAATTGATAGCTTAAAATTTCTTTGTCTGATGCTGGTATGTCCCTTCCCTTTTGTTTCCATTACTGGTTTGAGTGTTATTATATGGTATTTTTGTTATTTTATTTTTACTCATTAGTGAATATATTCTTCTAATTTGTTGTTTTGTATTTTCCTTTCTGTTGAAATGGTATATCTCTTGGACTTAATTTCAGGGGATTTCCTGATCACGAAGAATCATTATTAGACTATCTTGTCTGTATTCCTTCACAGAAAAAATCTCTTTTTTGAATCCCTGCCTGAGGGTGACCCTTGAAAAATTCTACAGGCTGGATTCTTTTTTTATTTGGTTTAATTTTTTTGGCTTAATTTTATTTTTCCTATTGACTTGATTTTATTACTTTTGTCTGAATTCATCTTTGTGTGTTTTTTTTTAATTTTTAGTTGCGATTCCGAAACTATTTCGTTTCGTTTTCAAAATATTTCATACTTTAGATTGGTTAAGATTGATTATATATATATATGTAACCAATCTTAACCAACTTTATCTTTATATATATATATACAGGGTGAGTCAAAAATCATGGGACAAACTTTGAGGGGTGGTAGAGCTTACTATAACAAACAATTATGGTAGAGGAATATATGACTGGAAATGACGCGTTGAGGCACAAACACAAAAAATAACATATGAAATGAAGAACAATGTTTATTTACAACGTCGGCTCTAAATGATTTTTTTACAGCAATGTCTACTAAAAATGCTCAATATTGCGACACCGACAGTAATGTAAGCTTGGTAGAGTGGGTGGAGTGATTGGCGATTAGATTCCCATACCCCGGGCATTTCACGTACGCATGCACAGCACAGTATAGTCGAGCAAAAAGTTCTTCATTGGAATGAACTTGAAAATGAAGGATTTCAAATGCCCCCGTAGAAACTCGATAAATCGGGCCATCGGGGTGGCCATCGGGCTGGCCCACCAGACCCAATCCAGCAAACCCCAAAATTTGCATTCATCAATCGTTTTAACACTTTCTGTTCGGAATCACTGGTTAAGTTTCCTGCTAATGAACAGTTTATGTTTTCGTTAATGTGTTATTTTTTTTCTGTTTGTGCCTCAACCCATCACTTCCGGTTATATATTCATGTACAGCAATTGTTTGTTACAGTGAGCTCTACGACCCCTCAATGTTTGTCCCATGATTTTAGACTCACCCTGTATATTAAAAAACATATTCAAGTCATTGACTTTCTTTATGAATTTTTAAATCATTTTCTGAAATCTTCGAATGCTCTCTTAATAATACAGAATTATACTAAAGTTCTCGGTACCTTTCAAAATTATACATAAAATCAAATATTTAGAATAGAAAAATGTGGCCTGTATTTTAATTTTTCTCATTGTGATAATTTGTTTCTTTTAGCTAACAAAACAAACGTAACCCTTATCTTTCCCTTATATAGTTTTGTAGATACCCCAAAAGCCTGAAAAAAGGCATGAATCTACATTAGTGGCATTACATGTTTATATACGATTTATCTTCGTATCAAGTTTTCGGGATTTGCATATTAATACGAATTTCGCATGCAGTCCAATCTTTCCTGTAACCCATTTAACGGGCACGTGGATTGAATTAGACAACCGTTCGTGCCACAGAAGATGCATACATTTAAATTTGGTAGCATACAAGTAAGGAAGTAATTTTTTCGTAAATCTCAGCTTAAAGAACTCTTTATCGTGAAATAAATTATCTTTAATTATTAGTCAGAAGATATTTTCGAGACATAAATGTGTCTAAGCAAAAAATTTGAAATATTTTTTTTCCAGAACAAAATTTCTACTGCTAGGAGAAGAATTTGAATGCAAACCATGCTTTCCTAGGAACTTTACTGTTTTTATGTTTAATATTATTATTTTGTAAAATTTTTAGTATATAATTGATTTTCAATGCATCTTTTTTCGTAAAAATGGAAAATCAATTTAGCAAAAAAAAAGTACTTTAGATTGTAATGACTGGCTTGCAAAAAGCCTTATAAAGTACTGTACGTGAACGTGATGATGCGTTAAAGCATAATTCAGATAAAATCGTAACGTCAAATTTCATTTAACTACTTTTGCCTTAAAACGGATCATAATAGGATCATCCGTAACTGTAGAATACTTTTGAAATAGGATTTTTTTTTCGACTTAAAAATTATAATTAATAAAATATACTCATAGTTATTTTTTGATGTTTTCTTTCCGACAAAACCGAATTTTTCAAAAAAAAAAAATAGTTACAGATATTGATTTGAAAGTTTAAAAAATGTCTCCCTTTAAACATGTACTTGAATGAAATTTTAAAAATTTCGTTGAAAATAAAAAAAAAGATAATATTTTTCCACGTCCATAAGATTTGGCACTTCATTTTATATATATTTTTTAAAACATCTGTAACTTTTTTTTCATATTCGAATAACTCGATATTTCCTCCTCCCCCCCTTCTCTTTTGCGCTGACATGTTTGGAAGCTAGCTTGAAAGTTTTGTTTTATATCGAAAACTAAACAACTTAAATGAATAAAGTTGCTTTCATGTACATTTTGATGCATTTGTAGATAATGTACCTAAAAGGCCTGACAATTACTTACGTTTAATAACATGCATTGGTTTCAATTAAGGATTATAATTTATAGTACTTTGAAAAAAGTAACAACAATGAATAATTTAAACCTTTAAAACCTTTAATTGTATTATGCTGAGAGTTAATTCTGAAAAGAAAAGTAATATGAGTAGGTACTGCGAAGTGAAAGAGAAAGATTCTTCTGCTAATTCAATTAACTTTTTCTTTTTTGTAAATAATTCTTTTTTTCCCCTTAGGTTAAATTGAGATAAAATGTATCATCATTTTCTAGTATTAAAAACCGTAGCATTCCCCCCACCCCCCTACCCAATGCTTTATTTCGTCAACTCCTTTTTAAAGCATTACCTTCTTATACATTGCAGAGCCGCGGTGGCTTGCTGTGAAGTTTTCGGAATCGGAGTGTTTCAATTTCGAGACCTGATACCACCGAAGAATCGTCGCGTAAGCGGCTCTGGTGCACGCTAAATTCGTCGGGGCTAAACGTCTTCCAACTGGTGTGGTGCGGTAGCTTGGGGACTAAGGTACCAGCTCAGGTGTCATCCTCGTCATCTGTCCGTGGCTCAAAATTATGAGGTCCTTCCTTCAATAGCCCTAGTGTTTCTTTAAAACGGGACGTTTAGATAATTAAACTAAACTCTTATACATCATAAGAAATTTCTTGCATGCGTTTGAAACGTTTGAAAAATGTTTATTAGCTTTCTGACGATTTTTAGTATATTTTCTAATTACCTTGAGAAAAAAAAATTCTACTCATTGGCCCTTTTTAACAATCCACTAATTTAATGTCATTTTAAAAGAATTTTTAGTTATTATCTATGAAGTATTTATATAATTCTGAAGATAAAATTGGCTCGATTCTAAATAGTTTGAGGTTTAATGCAAAAGTTACACAAGGACGTAAGGCTCATTGCAAAAGTTAAACATGACTTGGGCAAAGTATAATTAAATTTCTCTTGTATTCTAGAAAATATTGAGCTAACAAATATCTCGTGACATCGGGGTAAAAACACGATTAAGGGTAATAAATGCCTCAAATTTTCTCAGGGTGTCGAATTATTAAATCATTGTTAATAAGTGATTGCAGATTCTTTCTACTCATTACTATTTAACCCATTATTATTTATTCATTTTACCACTTCTCTTCCTCCATTTAAATATCATATAAATGGCCTTCCTAATGTCATGCAGTGGCCCGTTTGATGGAAATTACTTTTATTTCTCCTCTTCTATTTTGTAAGTTTTAGTCGTAGTTCACATCATATTATTATATCAATGTTTCAATCGTTATAACATAACATAACGCCATCCTGTGCCCCCGGTGCCTATAACACTAAATTATCTAACAAGTTGGATGAGCACAAGATAGAAGGGAAAAAAAGAAGGAAATTGTTGGCAGAAAGAAAGAGACGACAGGCCATCCAGGGTTCTCCAGAGAAAATCCCATCGATGTCAAATCCTACACGACTGCATTTAATTTTTTGGTGAAGTAATAACTAGATGGAGGGAACAAGAATACTTAAACAAATGGTCACTATGGTTTGCACTTACATCGAAACGAGATTACTAACTGAAAAAATTGATAAATTACATTGACAACATCTGTATGACACGTATAAGCATATAAATAATCACTGAAGAGTCAAAAATCTGTAATGTCCGTCCGAGTCCTGTGGTTTTGATTTCCTTCGGGAGAACTGCACTTATGAGGGACTTTTGAAGTTATAATTTCGGATGATTTTAGCAAGTGGCATTTTGGTCTCAGCTATTGTGTAGTCTTGAAGAGGTCTTGGTATTTATGGATATGGTTTACTATGGAGTGGATCTTGCCGCGTGAAAGGGTATTCGATGCAACTCTCCTGTACCAGTCTTCCTCGAGACTTGTTTCTGGCTTCCTCATGTGCCATGAGAGATTCAGTAGGCATTCGGTGGCATAGTGAATTGGGGATCCTATCTCCCCACAGCTACAGTAAGGAGAGTTGGCCAAATGGAATCTGTGTAGGTATGTTGGGAATGGGTCGTGTCCAGTAAGGAAAAGGACATTCGCTCTGTTCCAGTTGGCCGCGTAGAGAGGAACTTTCGGTATTATATTGAATGTGGAGCGGCCTGTTTCGCCTTCTTCCCATTCCTTTTGCCATCTTGTCATCATATAGGTTTGGAGGATGTTCTTCAGATGACATCTTGGAAGCTTCATTACATTCCGATCTTGATTAGCATTAGCCGCTGTGTAGCGGTACTACAAAGTGCAACTACAAACTGACATTTGCCACGAGGTTCAAATCAAATTGACAGTGCCCCTTGGTGGTTATTTTTGATCTCGGCAAGTATGCAAATGAACGACTCCTTCAATCTATTTTTAAACCAGCGAAGCGAGAGTTAAAAAACACTGCCGCGACCGGAACGATTCTGACTTAATCTTTAAGCGTGTTTTTTTAACCAATCTTGCAATTGTATAAAGTCTTGTAAATATGTTGTAATTAAATTTTCTTTAACTTAAACCTTGTTTTCTTAGCTCTAGCATATTTTAAATTAGGCAGGCAAATTGTAGGTTAAGTAATTGAAACCAGCACTAACCCACAAAGTGGTGACCCTGATAGAAGAAACTTTAACGCATCAAGATGACTAGCGAGCATAAAGATGTTTCGCTAACGACTAATCCTTCAACAAATGACGATTCCAGTCCTGTCGTTGCTAGAGTGTCGTTCAAGGCACCACCATTTTGGAAACAGAATCCCAAATTATATTTTGTACAGATTGAAAGCCAGTTCACCATTGCTGGAATTACAAAAGACGAAACCAAGTACCATCATGTTGTGGCTGCCATTGAAACAGATGTGATAGCACAAGTCAGTGACATAATTTTGAACCTAAATGAGGAACTAATGTATGAAGCTTTAAAGGAGCGCCTGATTGAGCAATTTGCAGATTCAGAGACTCACCTTCTTAAATTGCTTCTACAAGAGCTGCAACTTGGGGACGATCGTCCGACTCAACTCCTGTGCAAGATGCGAGACCTCTCTTCTAAGGACCTTCTGAAGACCTTCTGAAAAATTTATGGTTACAACGCTTGCCCACAGCTGTACAGCAATTCCTAGCTGTCAGCACCGGTGATTTAGATGCTCTTGCAAAGATGGCAGACCAGGTCTTGGAAGTTACTGACTCGTCATCCATCCACTTGTTCGAAGGCCCGAATAGCGGATGCAAGGACTGCCACACACTTCGAAGGCAAATAGAATAGCTCTCTAAATCGGTCAGAGATCTCCAGGATACCAGAACAAAATGGAGAAGACAATCCCGAAGTCCAGCTCGTGGAAGATTTTCGAGAAGCCATTCTAGTTCACGAAGATTCAACCCCAGTGATGGAATTTGTTGGTTTCATCATAAATTTGGAAGCACGGCCAGAAATTGCAAAACACCTTGCAATTACAATCAGGAACACTAGAAAGGCCATGGCTTGAGGCCACAGATGACATCTTGGAAGCTTCATTACATTCCGATCTTGATTAGCATTATCCTCTGTTTTGGCTAGTTTGTCCGACGCTTCATTCCCTTCATACCTACATGTGCCTTGATCCATGAGATTTTAATGTGAGGATTTGCAAGAAGAAGGGTAAATGTATCTCTTGCTAATTGATTTTTTGGAGAACTTGAGGCTTGTATACTTACTTTATTGTCCACGTAAATAGTAACTGGATCTGATGTAGGAAGAGAGGTAGCGTATTTGACTGCTCTATTGAGTACTAGTAATTCAGCTTGGAAGACCGTGTTTTCTTTCAATAGGCTGATTGACCACTGGTGTATAGTCACTGCATCCTGCATGACACAAAATGCAGCCCCAACTCCTGCTGAGGATTTTGATCCATCGGTATAGATCCCGAGTACTAAATTCTGAGACCCACCGTCTTCCAACGAAATTTGATGTGCTTGGAGATGTTTGGAAGGATGTGACGTCCATCCCGTAGCTCTGTGTTCATACTCGTATGGATTAATGTGTGGCATATCATGTACGATTCCACGAAATATGTACAGTCAGTCATTCTTGCCATCATCTGAAGCGGCAGATGAAGTGGCGGTAAACAAGGATAACCTGAAGTGCTGCAGTAGGCGTGGTCTTGTATGCTCCCGTAATTGCTAGCAGAAAGACTCTTTGGATGGAAGAGAGCTTTCTTGCTAATCTAACCGTTGGGTGGAGGCACCAAACTCCTGCTCCGTGTGCAAGCATCCTTTCAATGACTGTCTTGTATAAAACGTTTCTGTGTCGAAGTGTTATTCCCCAGGATTTGCCAGCTATTTTAAGAAAATTGGATTGTTGTTGTTGCGCTTTCAATCCTAAATGCTTGAGGTGGGTATTCCAATTCAATTTATCATCAATATGGACACCTAGGTATTTAATGGCGTGTGTCTGCTTTATTCTTTCTCCCTGCCAATAGATTCTGGGTCCTGCTACCCATTTACTAAACAGAATAAAGTTGGATTTCTCCGTGGACACTTCTAGATTGTTTATGTCAGCCCAGGATATAAATTGTGCTATTGATTCTTAGGTATTTTGTTTTAGATTTTCCTTTGTTTTGACTTTAATGACCAGAACAAAATCATCGGCGAATGTTTGGATAGTTGTATGGACAGGCCAGATTTTATTAAGCAGATCGTTCGCCACCAAGTTCCACAGAGCTGGACCACTGCACGATCCTTGGGGGCAGCCTTGCTTCTGTTCTCTTATGGCCCAGCCTTCTTGTGTGTTGAGGATTATTTTTCTGGCATGTAGCAAGTTTTCAGAGATATTTCTTAAATTTTGGGGACATTGGACTTTATCTAGATATTTAACTATTGAATGGTGTAGGATATTATCAAATGACCCTTTTACGTCCACTGAAAGAACCAAAATATTGTCTTTTTTCCTTTTTCCATCATAAATTTTTTCTGCAAGCTTTTTAAGAGCAGCATCTATAGATTTCCTTCACGGAATCCAAACTGGTTATTGTTGATGAGTTTATTTGATTCTAGAAAATAAATAAGACGTTGTGTGAGTAATTTTTCTAGAACTATTCCTATAGTAAGCAAAAGAGCTATTGGTCTGTACGATGTGGCTATTTTAGGATCTCTTCCAGTTTTTTGAAATAGGATGATATTGCTTATTTTAAATGGATCCGGGAATTTTTCTAGTGAAAGACATTTATTAAAATATTCTTTGAAGAGGGTCAGGAAATATTTTGTTTATTGTTTTTAGAATTAGATTATCAATACCGTCATATCCTGGTGATTTTCAATGAGGGAGATTATGAATGACCTGTGATATTTCTTTTTCAGTGAAAGGGCAATCATTAGGAGTGGTAGTGATTTCATGTGTTAAAGATGGAGTTGAACTTGGGAATGGAAAAATTTGTTCTAATATACTCTGAGCTATTTTCTGGTGTCTTCCTTTTGCATTGATGTTGTAGAAGACTGTTAGTTGAGATGGATAAATTGTTTTCCTAAAGGCAACTTTAAAATGTTTCCCATATGGATTTGAGGCTTCAGTGCAAAGATCTTTCCAATCAACGCTTTTGCCTCTCTTGACTTTCTTCATATATTTTTTGGCTTCTGTCTTCCACTGCAAATATTTTTTTGCTCTTTCCTCCGAACTTGATCTTTGGGCCCTTCGCCTCAATGCCTTAGTTCTTTTCTTTTCTATTTCTAATTTATTTCTCCACCAAGTTGGGTTTTCAGTCAATGGCTGTTTCTTTATTTTAAATGTTTTATTGTAGGCTTGGATTATTGCTGCTTGAAGAAGGGAGGTAAATTCATTTAGTTCTTGTTGGGTATTACAGTTCTTGATTATGTTAATTAGTTCTTCAACATGAAACTGAAACTGCTTCTGGAATTTGTTATGGTTTCCATGGGTTTTAAATCTATTGAAGATATGGCTAGTAATTATTGTTCTTATTGTTGTCTGAATAAATTGGTGATAACTAAACGATGGTTCTTCGAGAACTTCCCAAGAGGCTACCTTTGTGATCATTTCCTGTGAACAGAATGTCAAATCGGGCCAACCCAGATCTGTATTTTTTGTGAAGGTAGGTGGGGCATCTGACGAATTGTTGATAATTTCAATCGTTATAGATTTTTTTTATTGTAAATCTAGTAAATTGTCTTGGATATTAAAAAAGAAAATGCAGGAATCATTGCAACTTATTTACAACATTTATCGTTTCATCTAATATCCTTCACTTTCTGAATTCGGCTGAAAAAGTAAAAGCCAGTAAAGATGTTTAGATTAGGTATGAGATTAGATTTTGGATTACATGTATCGTACTTTCAAACTTCAGAGCAAGCATTTTTTTTTCTTTCAGATTATCGATTTAGAAGAACGTTTCATATTCAAAGAAATGAAATGAAACATTTTTAGATTTTAAGGAGATAGCACAAATAAAGAAACAAGTAACCAACACAAATAAACAAGCAACAAAAGCACTCCAACAGTAGAAGAAATAACCATCCACTTGATCTAAAACACACTTTGGAAATAGGATTGAGAATATTTTTCGAACAAGGACAATTTTAATTAAGTTTAATTCAAGAAGAAGAAGAATTTTTACTACTGTTAATAGAGCTAGTAAAAACTGTTTTTATTTGTTGTTTTACTGTTTTAACATTTTATTTATTAATATGAAATATTATATATTATTTTATTATCTATATTATTTTATTAATTTATAAAATATATATCCTACAAATAAACAACTTAGTAGATAAATTTTAATTTTGTTATACAGTAGCACAAATACGTCTACTTATGGATTCATTTATAAATGATTTTCTTTAGATGAAGCAGATTTAAAATTATATGACAACTTATTGTCACTGTGAATCAATCTGCATTTTATTTTTAATTATATGAAATTGATAAAAATTTGGTTTATCTTTCAAATTGCAATCTGTGCAATTTAGATGAATTTTTCTTAAATAATTTTGAAACCCTTTTCTTAAAATGCAGTTAATAAGAATTCAAACAGATATCATTAAATTTTATTAAATAATAAGCTTTTTGAATAAACTAGAGATATTTTGAAATTTAATTTATTTCTAATGCATCCTTAAATATACAAAAGAAATAAATGGCGAATAATCCACTCAGATGAAAACTTCCAACAAAAACTAATGGATAACGATTCATTCATGAATAGAATTCCTCCTTTTAGGGAAAAAAGAATTTTATCTTTATTTTTCATTTCATTGATGGACGCTTCCAAGTTCTAATTTTCCACCACTTTTACTTTCAATTCATGACCGAAAAGATTTCGATTCGTTTGCAAAAGTTTTTGAAATATTTTTCGATCGAAGATACGTTTTCCTTCATCTATTGAAATTCAGTGATTTTTTTCTCTTCTTTTCATGTTTTCCATTCAAAAAGCACGCATTCGATCATTTTTATGGATGTATGGGTTTTTTTCTTCCTTCCACGAGAAACAAAGTTTAAGGAGTTTCCAGATGCCAGAAGTTTTGACTCGATATTTAATGTTCTTGTGGCTTATGGCATTTAAAGATTTTAAAGAAATATTTTTCCAATCTGTTCTACTGTATTCACAAATAAGATATTCATAATAATCAATGGTCAATGCATGGGATTTGCACAGGTTTCCGAGACCAAAGATTTCAAATTAATTTTATCAGATCTAAAATCAAGTAAAATATTTTTTTTTTCTGTTTCAATTACAGAGAAACATTAAAAATAACATTTTGAATGAATGCATTTTTTCTACTAGTCATTATATCAAAACTATTCATTCTCACTCTCTAAAAATACCATCATAGAAACTCGAAACAATGCAGGAATTCACAAAATCGATACAAAATCTTTATAATCAATGAAAAATGCTCCATTTAAATCTCTTGTAATATTTATTCCATTTCTTATTGATACTGTCATAGCATAAGCAAATAAATTCCTACAGGAACGCAACCTGTAGAATGTTTCGGTTCTTGAGTGGTAAATTGCTTGAAATCAAAAATTGGTGCTTACGGGTTCTCCATTTGCGTTCATCCCATAAAATGTGTTATTTGTGTCTCTAACATCTCTTTTTCAATATTCTTTCTGGTGCAATTGTTATAATGGAGAAAGTTATTGAGTTTTATTTTTGCACTTCTTTCCTATATGGCAGCTTCACTTGTGCTGTAAAAAATGATTTATCTGGAAGTACCTAATTTTATTTTTATTAATCATTATTAATCCTCACCTTCGAAAGTTACACCAAAAAATATTTTTTAATTGCGCGCTCTAACGAAATTTCTTTGTAACAAATAATACTGGCAAATGTAATTAAAATCGAGGAGTAAAAACATATTTGGAATGTTTTTAGATTTCTAAAAAAAAAATTTTTTTTGCATATGTTTATGTAAAAGTAGCTGAAGAATCAACTGCAGAGACTCCAATATGTCTTATAGGGACTTCATGCACGACCGAATCGATGTAAGAAGAGTATTTAAATATTCATGCATATGAATACTGGTCGTTTATTTT
Organism: Argiope bruennichi; assembly: GCF_947563725.1. Lineage (NCBI taxonomy): Eukaryota > Metazoa > Arthropoda > Arachnida > Araneae > Araneidae > Argiope > Argiope bruennichi. The sequence continues at coordinate 103,590,055 of NC_079161.1, forward strand.
ATCGAATGGTTTCACTGTTTAATTTAATGATGACAATTTAATCAATGAATTGCGATTACAGGTTGCCTTAAAAATGTATTTTTATCATTGTATAATGTATGCTTGTAATTTAAAAATGTATATTTATGATCTCGGGATTATAAAAATTAAAATTGATAAGCTTAAGAAATCTATATTCATTTTTTTGGAATAATATCAATATAAAGTAATGCTATGATGGCTGAAAAGTGAACTTTATATAATTATTTGATGAAAGAAGTTGTTTATGCTTTGTTACGCAGTGTCTTTATTGTTGGCTTAATAGTTTCATCTATTATCTATTTATTTTTTGGTTGAAATTTTGTATACAAAATTTCGAGATAACTAAATACTGATGTTTGTTAGTATTAGTTACTATGTTTCTAGTTTTAGTGCATTTGGAATACTTGTTAAATTTTGAATATCTGTCTATTTAAAAATTCTTTCTGTTCTTGATTTTCATGAGTGATTATTTATTTGTTTTGATTGGGAAGACGAAATGGGTCTTCATTTCAAAAATTTTGGTACATAAAAGCACATTAAAATAAATAAATTAATTTTAATGTGTTGCCCCGTCTACTTATTGCTGAGGTCGTTTATCTTCTCTTCTCCATGTGCAATTTAAAGAGTCAAAAGAGATGGGTTCAATAGATGTCCTGCCATGCTTAATTTTTAAAAAAATTGCCTTATTTTGTTGAAAAATAATAAATGTAAAACATTTTCTTTAATTATTGCACTGCCGTTCAAGAAAGAAACTCATAAAAATTCCTTAAACTTTCTAACATAAATATTATTACTTATATGTGTAACATTAGAATAACTATTCAAAAATCATTGGAATTATTGTGGCCAAAGATACTGCTGCGGTAGTATTTTTTAAAAAATTTGTATTTAATTTGTATTTTTTTTTTATTATTCTATGCTTTTGTTATTTGGCTTGTAAAATCAATATCTTATATTATACGGCATTAAAAAAATTCCCTCTATTTTAAAATTCAAAAGATTATCTTTTCATTGATATGAATTTAATATAAGTGCAGATTTTAGCTAAGTTTTGGCAATTTTTAAATTTATTTAATTTTTGCCTCATTCTGAACAACAGATTATATTATTAAAAATTCAAATAGTTATCATTTTTCCATTCACTATTTAATCGAGTGATTTTCTTCCATTATTGAAAGTTAATGATGAAGGATTTTGTTTAATATATGGGTGGTTTACAATTAAATAAAGAAGTGAATTTACAATATTGCGAAATTTCGATGGTAGATTATCTATATTTGCGTTTGAAATAGTGTTAGGATTTTATTGGGAGGTCTCTCGATTAAAAAAATTCATGCACAAGATAACCAGAACTTAACTGAAATATCAAAGTTTTAATGTCAGACAATTTGGTGGAATCATGAAAATGAACGTATATACAAGATATTTATTTGAAATCAAATTTAACCAACTGGTTATCTAAGACGACTGAAGGGTTTTCTTAAAGTTTAGCAATTTATATGCATGAATATATATTTGTTTCTCTGTTTGTTTCAATCATATGCAATTGTTCGTAGACAGATTCTAACAAAATTTTTCTTTCTTGATATTTAGCATGTAAAAGAATTAAAATGTATAATCAAAAAGTTGCTACGTGGCCTGAAGGGTGTGAAAGATGTATGAAACATTTTAACATATTTCTGCCATAACTTCGAAACTTATCACAAAAATATTAGACTTTGAGCTATTTAAAATAAAAAAGACTCATTTTTCAGTGACATTAGCTTGGTTTACATTTAATACTTTAACTGATTTTTAATGAGTCCCTCAAAGTTAATATAAACGGTACTTTTCCGTTTCCGAGGGCCATTGGCAACAGTTAAATTATTTACACCAAATCGCCAAAATTTCAACAAATTCGCCACAGATTTTTTTTTCTTGGCAGCTTTGCGCCATAAGTTAGTAATGAATTGTGTTAGGTTTACCACAATTAATGAAACATCACACCAACAGTTTGACGATTTTTTTATGGCCCTTGGAAACGGAAAAGTACTATTTAAACTCAATACATATCACTTCCTTATCTTCACTTGAACGAAATATTAAACCATTTCAGTATTTAAACATATTTATCATTCATGCTTTTCTGTTAATTTAAAGGTAACTAATTGTGCTTTTTTCCAACATTATCATATTGTTTTAATTGCTCACGGAGTCTAAGATGTAATGCTTATCTTTTAACCATGATTTGCGAGATTTTTCTCAAAATATGTATCGTGTAGCAACGAAATTCATAGTATTCATCCAAGAAAAAAAGAAAAAAAAAATCATAAATCAATTAGCGTTGTCTATTCGTAGTATTCATCTAAGAAAAAAGAATATGAAAAATCATAGGGGAAGTAGCGTTATCTAAGTAGATACGAACACGATCTTATTACTAAGTATTACGAATTATTACTAAGTACTACTTCGTAATATTTATCTAAGAAAAAATAAGCCAAAAATCATAGGGAAAAGGCGTTGTCTATTCGTAGTATTCATCTAAGAAAAAAGAACCCGAAAAATCATAGAAAAAGTAGCGTTGTCTATTCCAGAATTCTCATTAGCAATGAGCTACCCATTTTGAGTGTGATGATGTAGAAGGATCGCACTGAACTGACACAAAAGATTATCTAATGGTATAAAATAAATATATTGGCTTGTTAATACGGCAGTTTTATCAGCCAAGAGATCCAAAACGCTTATCTCTCTTGAAGCACCAAAAAAATGGAAAGATTTCAAATTGGAAGATTTTAATAAATAAAATTAAGCATTCTAGTATTTATATCCATCCCATATTTGTTTTCCAGTCGTTTCCGTTTCCATTACAGCGTTATAAAGATGAAAAAAAAAACATTCTCGAACAGTAACCCTTCAAAGATTCAGATTTATGAAACAATAAAGATGCAGAAGAAAAGATAGTATCTAATAAATTCTTAAAATAAAAAGCTTCCTTAAAAGAAACTTACTTTATTCTTTGATTCAACCTTTAGGTTCTTTGCCGCTGCCTTTTCCATTATTTAAAAGCCAAGGCTAAAAATTTATGTTTGTCGTGAAAAATAAGATTTTGAGAAAAAAAATCTAAATGTACATTTTTAAGATAAAAATCAAAGTGAAACTTTAAACTTACATCTTAATCAATACTTTTGTCGACGCAAAGTTTTACTTACAGAAAAAAGGTGGCTTATGTAAGATATATTTTAATGCAAAAGAAAAATATTTCGTTCTAACAAAAGATTTTCTTGAGTTATTAAATGTCAATAATTCTAATCATTGCTAAAGCTCTATTTTTTTCTTTAAAATAAATGCATTTTTATAACAATGTGAAAGGATGAAAAAGAAACTTTAATGCTATTGTTTCAGCGAAGAGCATTATCCGATGATTTGAATGATAAAAATGTGCGATTTAAAAGGAAACGTAGATTAATATGAAAGGAATTTTCTTTATTTTGAGCAAAACATTACCAATACATAATGATAAAATATTTAATGCTTGAATGCAAACGTTATTGCGTAAAAGCTGAAATCAGTTACCTACAAACGAAGAAATCAAGGTTAAAATGCATATTTTATATGCAAAATCATCGCTATTATATATTTCTGCTTTAATAAAATCTTATATTTTTGTTACAAGTTTAAATTGAAACAAAAAATTATATTGATTAAATTGATTCCTTATTTCCCTTTCTTATGTTCTTATTTTTCTTTATCTAACTAAATAGATTCAGCAATGAAATGAGTTCATGGTAGAATCTACGAAGGAATTATCTCTCCGTCGAATAGAATTCATGAATGGAGAATTGAATGATTGAATTTAAATTTGGGTTTTAGTCCATGATTTATGGGAAAACACGATATATGTTAATGGTTTATTCTCTTGATAATTTAAAACTAGAGAACTTTCTTCCATTATCTTGCTAATAAATTCTAAACTTGATTCTAACCTTATGAATTCCCTGCAGAAATCTTCACTACAAACGTATTTCGTATACTATAAATCAAAATCAATTTCAAAATTATATCTGATTTTATAGATTTTCTGATTCGAGTTTATAAATTTGATTCAAATCCTCACATTTAGTAGTAAAAATGTTGCGCCAGAGCCACACGTACGATTCCACAAAAACGCGGAATTAGAGCTCAGATTTAAATCTCTAAGGTTCTGGAAGAGAGTTTGTCATCAAGCCATCACACAGTTTTCGAAGTTTGTGCAGTTTTTTTGTAAATGAGTTGCCATACCTCATAGAGTCATTTGGCAATGGAAAAACAGACTAAAGAAAATGACAGAGTAATTGAAATACCGTTGAATCAAGAAATTTATAAGCATACCGCAATATATATAAAACAAAAATTTATATGCATTAGGATAAAAGAATAAAGCTATCTACAAAGTAAATGATGTCCCCTTTTTTATTTTATGGGATGAATGAAATTTTAATGTGCCTAAGATGTAACAATTTCACTTGCAAGGGTAAAAATGAAGTTAAAATGTGCAGCATGTATAACTCAATAGGGTAGAATTTTAGCATAAAAGAAGCGAATTACTCTTATAAAGTTTATTGTACACATTCGATTCTGTTTAGGATAGCATTACTGGAAATTTATAATTAAATCTATATATGAACTAAAGAGCAACAGTTGGTGGTCATGTTCGGAATTTAATGGAAATCTCTGATTAATAGCAAATGCAGCCAATCATGCACTGTTATTCCGTTTACGCCTGATTCTAAATTAATATCCATGAGTCCAGCCATAGAGGAGCTTTAAATGGATTAGCGTTGTGCTGTCAGATTTGTGGACGAATACATTTGCGCGATTGAAAACCGACTGCTATCAGCAATCGCTGCAATCAAATTATGCGAAATCCAGCCGCAATATTACATGCGCTAATAATTTAAACGCCTTAACGGTAAGTGTCAGAAAGGCGGTAAACGGAACAGTTTGTCAGAGGAGCATCATCATAATCCAATGGGACGCTGATTAATTAATCAATTAACCAAATTAATAATACCCTATAAATAAATACTTCGCACATATAGATTTTTAAATTTCGCCTTATTAAGGATATTATGACATTTAAAATCAGGGAATTCCTTTGAATTTTTTAGAATGCCTTCGGTTAGATCTCTTTTCATAAAAGCAGAAAATGGTTAATGTATGAAGTTATGGATAGTAAACATTATGCAAAAACAAGTTGCATGAAAGTCATTAACTATCGGACATTTGTCACAGTTAATGTTTAGAATGCCAAAAAAATTTGAGATGTCTATTATTAACTTATAAATTAAAATATGTAAAACTTTACTGGTATTATTTATTTATTTACTAGTAAAACTAAAAAAATCTGGAAGAAATTTTTTAAAGATATTAACTACTTCACCTTTTTTTTTTTTTTTTTTTTTCTTATGTAAAACAACTAAGAAAGTTTCAGAACACTTGTCTAACAGTGACGTCATCAGATCGGGTGATACATGTTTTCGAAATTGCTTACCTTACATTTTGTTTTTTAATTTAATTAATATATAATTCAATACTTAAAAATGAGCCCTCGAGGCCTTGCATTTCTTTGCTTTATTTATAACAAAAAAAATGATATGTAATATGTAAATGTGTGTGTGCGTGCGTGTGCGTGGTAGGTCTACAGGCCAGGCCATTTGGTACAGAGATAATATATTGGCACATCTTTACTTTGTGCATCTCGGAGGGACTTTAAAAAAAAATAATAGAATTGTAGTTAATAAAAAATTAAACGATATTTTGGCGTTTTACTTCTGAAAATATTCCAGTCCAAATAGGTTTTTTTTTTCTCTATTTTTTTTTTTTTTTTTAATGCTTCAAGTTTATTTCCCAACAATATTATTACTGTTGCAATTTAAACTTAAATAGTTTAACTCTTGCTACAAAATTTTTATTCTAGTTTATTTTCCCCCATGCCGACTACAAATTTAAGCAATAAATATAAAATAATGTTTTCTTTATTTTCGATTGAAAAATATAATTCTGCCCAAAATATGTTTTTAACAAACTTTTTAATATTACGGACAAAAAAAAAAAAAAACACAAAAAAAACACAGTTGCACTGCGAAGAGGTTTCATTCTTTCTTTTTTGTCAGATGTATTCCTGTAAATATGGAACAGGTAAGTTCTATACTGGAAGAGCGGTTTGGGGCAGGTGTCTGTTGGAATGAGGAAGGCAAGTTGTAGACAGAGTTATCATTAAGGTGTCTTAGGGGAGAAACATCTGTTATTCATAGTTGAATATGATTAATTATTTTTCCCTCTCCAAAACTTCCAATGATAAGGGGGAAAATTGCGTGCTTAATTGTACTTGATGTACTCTGAAAAGATTTCAAATGCTGTGTTTTATTTTGGTTTATTAAATTTTTCATTGACTTGAATCATATAAATATTTAGTTAAATTAATACAAGCCATAAATTTAAATTTCTTAGAAACTGTTCCATTAAAATTAATTTTATCTAAAATTTTATAACTAAGACAAGTATCGTTTATAACGCTACTGGATATATATTGTTTATTGTATACTGGGTGGTTTTATACTTCAGAAAAGGAATTCAAAAATACCTTATACGTGAGTATATATATATATATATATATATATATATATATATATATATATATATACTAGCAGACCCGGCCACGCGTTTCTGTGGCTAAGGTGTTTGTTATATTACATAGTAGTAAACTATTCAAGGGAAACGGTAGGAGAACACCAGTCATGGGGACCACCATGCTTTTTTACACAGATGCCACTTGCAAAAAAACATGGGGACATCCATGATTGATTTTCTACTACCGTTGATATTAAGCAAAAATCAATACAAAAAAAAATTAAATTTCTTTATTTTTTGTATTCAAGTTTGTAACAAATGAGTACATTACAAAGTTGTTAGTAAAAAACACGTAACACTTAAACTTATAAATGAGGTAGGTAGGGCAGATAGTTTTAAATCTTTGACAATAATGTTTATTATTTTGAATTATAAATACTTTTAATTTCAATTTAATTTAGCACTAATCGGTGCACAATATTTTTGGTTAACCTGTCTTTAGCTAACACAAATAGATTTGACGGTTTTCATACACGTGAACATGCAACATATAGTTGCCCATGAGAAAAACATGGATTTTCCAAATCTAAACCACAAATGGACATTGTTTGGCCTTGAGACTTATTTATAGACCTGACAAAAGCTAAACGAATTGGAAACTGTAACCTTTTGAAGGATATCGTAGATTCTGATGGTATCATCGGAATACGTGGCAACAGGATCACTTCTTTAAACTTTCCAGTTAAAATGGTAGCTTCAAGTATATTTCCGGTGATCTTTTTGATGACCAAACGCGTACCGTTGCATAATCGAGGTGGATTCAAATTACGCAGGAGAATAATAGGTGAACCAATCTTTAATCGAAGGTTATGTGGTGGCATTCCAGGTATATCTAGTGAATTTAAAAATTAAATTGGAAAATTTACACTATCATTTTCCTCAACAACAGTATCGATTGATTTAAAAGACATCAAATCACCTGGTAACAACTGTTGTATCTGGTAGTTAATTTCGTTAACATCAACATTTTTGGCTGCCAAAATAGCCCGATCACTGAGCCAGTTATGATTCAAATAATTACTCTGTATATCCGGAAAAGTACTTTCCCTGAAGATACTTTTACTTTTTTTTAAGAATACTTTTTCCTTTTTCTCTGAAGAACAGCGCAGAAATTGTCTGGCAGTTTAAAGCATTGCGTATTTGGTTGCAGTTCTATTTTACCGTTCCCAATATCTAATAATTGTTCAGAAAATATTTGTGCTGATGGATCATTTTGCAATTGTACGCGTATGTTTATGGTCAATCGAAGTGTTTCAACACTTCGCCATAAGAATGATTGTTTTAAATATGCATTAACCTCATCCGCGAAAGTAGAGCGAGGTATAACCGGTAAGGTCTGACGAAAATCACCAGACAAAAGTAAGATAGCACCACCGAAAAGTTTATCGTTGCCGTTTAAATCTTACATAGTTCTATGCAATGCTTCGAGTGAATATTTGTGAGCCATTGTGCACTCATCTCAAATTATCATTGAACTCTTCCGCAACACTGCAGCTATTCCACTATTCTTTTTTATGTTACATATTGTGTTTGGTTTATTATGAATGTCCAAAGGCAGCTTGAATGTTGAATGCGTCGTTCGCCCACCATCTAGCAAAGTAGCCGCAATGCCTGACGATCCAACTGCCAATGCGATTTTCCTTTGTGACCGTATTTTGGCAAGAATCAACGATATTAAAAATGAATTCAATTTATACTTCAGTCTAAATAACACGTGGTCGGCTATGCTAATACCAAAAATTGAAAAAGTAAGAACAATTGAATTTCACTATATTGCGCTTACTACGAAATAAATTTAACTTATACTTTAACTTCAGCAACACGTGGTGGTTATGCCATTAAATTGTAGCTTATGTGAAACTTTGGTACTTTTAACACAGCGCCATCTGTTAGAATACTTACTCAATCCAGTCAACAGATACCGCCATCTGTTAGAATCGCTTGGAGCTAACAGATAAGTGTGACTGTCAAATAATGAACAAATAATTTGTTCCTTCTTAATACCTTCCTTCTTAGTATAAACCCTTTATGATGTATAATAAATCCTCTAACTTCAGTGATATAGATTCTGGCTTCCTCAGCTTAAAGGAAAGATTTTAAAAAAAAAGTTCTATATTCCACACATGAAGTTGCCATGAGATTTATTCCGTCATTGATTCATTTATCTGTTGCAATAATTCAAAATTTATTTACAAAATGAAATCAGTTTCAGAAACATTTATTAAATAATGATAAGCATTGTAGCTGAAGTGAATGATAGCTGAGTTGATGATAGCTGACATAACTTGATACGTACATGCAGTTTATTAGTAAAGAAATGAAAAACTGAAACGATTATTGTAACCATTTTTTATTATCATATCTTCAATAATTTATATAAAAAAAGATTAAATTTCATTTAGCATACAAATGAGTTAATATATTTTTATTATCCGATTAGAGGAACTTATTATTGGCTCGTTCACTTACCTTTTTTACGATATTCTTAACAAAAGAAATAAAATCATTTAATTGAAAATTAAATGAAGGTAACAAATGTTATTGCCGTACAACATTTTTCTTAGTAAACAGTCAGATAAAGAATCGGAATTCATTCAAAACGAAAAGTAATAATTATCCGTGTGCACCTCCAAGTATTTTTCCAAACTTCTTTATAATTAAAAAAAGCAGAATTTTAGTATGTTATATTAATTAGTGGTTCATTAAAACGTTTGTAATTAATCATTTTCAAATAAAATCTCTTATTTTCTGAGAATTGCCACCGTGCACAGAAATACAAAATTCAAACATAAGATCGCGATAATTTATCCGTTGCAACGTATCAAATTTATTGTATGCATTAAAAAATAATTATGGAAAATGATATCTTATTCCTGAGAAACGTTTTCGGATAGGATCATAAATAACTCGAACATTCGGATTCGAAACGTAACGCAAATGCGTGAGTTTTTCTACGCCAGTTGGGGTAACGATATGCAGATTAGAGATTTTTAATTTCCTTTAATCTGTTTTATTTTAATTCAAAAGTACTTAAGAATGAATCTGAAAGATCGATTCATTAACAATGTTTAATTTTAAATGCATCAAACATTAAGAAAATAAATAGAATCGTTTCAAATAATCAGCCGAAGAATCTTTAGCCTAGCCTCATGACTGTTGGGGGAAAAAACAGAAGCCGTACTCATTTGGCGGTGGGGAAAATGGAAAGATTTTTTTGACGGGAAAGTTATTTTTTAATTAATAATTAAAATTCTAATTAAAAATTCAAAAAAAGGGCTATCCTATCTTTTAAGTTAGATCAAACTGCACACGGTGTGAAAATTTGATTAAAATCGGTTAAGTAGTTTAGGAGTCCATCGCGGAAGAACAACGTGACACGTAATTTATATATATATATATATATATATATATATATATATATATATATATATATATATATATATATATATATATATATATATATATATATATATTATTTTCCTTATAAATAGATATATTTAAGCAGTAAATATATTTATATATTTATTATATATATAATATATATTTACTGCTTCGGCTTGTTTAAAAGATGCAAGATTTTCAAAAAAATCTTTAAAAAAAAGGTGAGGTGTTGAAATTTTGGAATCTGAATGAAAATATTGTTTTCATTTTCATAATGTAATGAAATATGAATCGTTAACTTAATTAAATATCAATTTCATAAACAAAAACGTTCCATTGTATTGAATTTCAGAAAAAAATTATTTCAAGATTCCTTAACAATGAGTTTAAGAATCAGTAAGAAATAGATAATAAAGATGCTTTATATTTTTAACGCATCCATTAACTTGTACTTTTAAAGGTCTTTTTATTAAAGTTTCTTTCAAAATTAAAACTTTACATTGTCGGGAAAATAATATGTAAAATTCAAAAGATTAAATTTTAATTATTAGGACTAAGGAATCATAATAATAAAACAAATTTTATCAGTAATATAAATTCGTTTTAAAAAAATCAAAGTTAAATTTATTATGTTTGGGCATAGTCTTTGAAAAACAAATAATTATAAAATCGTTTAAGCTAAAGCATTTTATGAACTATTTTAAGATTTGAAAAAGTATGAATTTCAAGAAATAATCTTTATTTTTTTTATCTGACTGTGCTATCACGAAATTCATTATTAAAGTAAAAGATCTGTAACTTACTGATTTAAAATTTTGAAATAGATCAAAATATAAAATTTTGAAATAGATCACAAGTATTTGGATGGAAAGATTTTATCTTGAACAGTTTAAAATATATGTTTAAAGATATATTATACATCTAACACAGTAGATTTCTTAATAAATAAATAATATTTATGTTACTTTATTTTAAACTTACTTTATTAGATACACAAAAAAAATCTTTTTCAACTCTTCAAATATTAAAAATGTCTTTAATCATAATTCTGCTTGGTGCGAAATCTCCACTCTAGAGCCAACAATTCTGTGATATAGTTTAAATAATTTTCATGCAATTACTGAAAGTTAAAAACATCTTATATGTGATATTCATGCAATTTACCTAACATCTCTCTCAACTTTCGAGACAACTTTTTTTCATATAAAGAAATATAAACGATCTCAAATCAGTTTTAATTAATTACAAAAACTTGCGCACTTCTCAAAAAATTATATCTCACTATAATCGCTGCTATTTTTACGCAGTCTCAGAAAAACACTTCTGTTTCTCATACAAATATATAAGTTTTTATTGATAAAAAGTCTTTTAATTTGTTTGCATTGCTTGTTAGAAATCTGTTGCCAAATCACTCATCAAAATTTTGGTAGCTTTAGTGTTAAAAGATAATTCTAGTTGTGTTCAATATGTATAATTAAATCTTCACAGAAGATAAACGCTGTTTCATACGTAAGCAGTTGATTTAAGAGCAATTTTTGTATTAAGATGTATTATTACAAAACTTTACAGGGAATAATTAAAAAGGGAATGCAATTTTTATTTCAAAACTGAAAAGTTAGATATCCAACATTTCCCTTACATAGAATGAATAAGAAAATGACCTCCCTATAAATCAAGCAAAACTTTCAACCGACTATAGTCTTAATCGTATCAGCATAGCGAATTCTGATGCAAATATTATGACCGTATTTATTATTTTTAAAATGCGAAATATTATGAGACTTTGAAATAGCTATGGCTTGCTAAAAAGGCGGGTCATTATTTACTCTAAATTTTCAAATAATATAACTTAAATATTTTACAAGCATATTTAATTATAGGTTCTTTATTATGATATTTATAATACAAAAATTTATTTTCATTTTCTTAAATACAAATATTTATATTTTTAAACAGAATATCAATGCATGTGAGGAAGTTAATTGATAGTTGATGTATAAAGTTATTAAAACGTTTTAATATAAAGTAAATATTCGCAAGCTCATAAACACATAAAATGATTAAACAAGTAATACTGACGAATATAGATTGTGTGCTAACAATAGCTTTAAACCGGTAAAGAGCTCATTAATATTTACTTTAAGAAATTCTGATATTAAAAAACAAGCCTAACAAAATTAGAAAATAAAGACACTAGGCACTATATACTGGGTGCGAAAAATAGAAAATGAAAGAAAAGAATTAAAAAAAATATGAAGAAGAAAAAGTGATATGAAGGAAATAAAAGAGAATGAAAAAAGGAATATAATAGGAATAATTGAAAAATAAATTAAAAAATTAGGAACTATAATATAGGAAACCTATAAAAATCACTGTTTTTTTAAAATACAAAACGGTTCGGATCAAGGCAGACTACACATTTAAAAACACTTCAGATAATTTTAAAATTCGCTTGCAATAAACTGAACAGCAGCAATATTTTTAGCGAAGTCTAATCCAGTTGGAAAAAAAAAAAGAAAAAACATTATTCACATGGTAAAAGACAGTCCAAAATCTTTTTATCTTCGGATGCAAGCGAACTGTTACAGAGAATCGAAAAAAAAATTATGACAAGGCATCCACCTACTTAGTTCACTGGTGAAAGGGCACTTGCGTATGTAATCCTGAATATCATCTTCATCATACCCACAACAACAAGTGTAGTTGTGAAGATTAAATTTTCTCAGGTATTTGAGGCATAATCTAATTTTCGTTGTTAATTGAGAAAGATAAGTATTGGTTAAACATCTAGAACTTTTATACAAAAACAAGGAATTGGCCTTTTAGTCCTCTTTTGGCCGTTATTTTGATGGTACCTGTCGAATATAGGGGACATTTTCCTAACGAAGTATTTCTGCACTGTTCATGAGCACACACCTTGTGCTGCCGTTTGTAAAAAATAGAAGATTCTTCGCAGGAAAAGCAGGAAACAGTTTCCTTAACTATACATCCATTTATTCACACAGAGCCACTCCTTATTTTCATACAATTTCCTATAAACAATTCCATATCATGGTTACGAAGATTTTTGCAAGACAATAAAAATTATTTTCTTCATAAACTACTAATTTTACAAGAAACTCACTCGGTTTCGACGTAATCGTTAAAATAAATTTTTTCTGCTTTTCCTCGCGAGTTACTGATCGCTGACACTCCACGTGTACGTCTACTTTTCATGACTTTCAAGCAAACAAGAAATCTTTTATACAAAACTTTTAAGAAAACGGGAATGCGCTGTCATATGGGGTGATTCCCCCTCGAGAAGCCGAACGGTGAGGTTGTCCTTGAAGAGCTCTCTTACACCCTCGTCCTTTCAAGAAACTGACCGGAAAGGTTGCCGGCGAAAAGCTAGCTCCCTTACGTCCCCGTTCTTTAGATTTGCATTTAAGATTATTCATTCAAGGGGGAGAAAAGGCATATCTCAGCGAATTCTTAATCAAAAGAGCATATTGTTACTTCAAATAGTGTTGGAAAGTGTGTTCCATAATATCAACGAGTGCGTTTTATTTACATTGTGTTTGTTTTCTTCAATGTACATCATCACAAAGAGTGGAATGAATAGCATCGCTAAAATGTCTGGCTAAGCTCCACAAGGCAAACGGGGTAAGTGTTCCCCTGCTGCTATGATTTAATAATGCTCCTTCTGCCGTGCAAGCTGATATAAATACTAAGATTTTATTTTTCTTTTTCTTTTGTGTATATTTAATGATTTTTTAAATAATTGTGTTTACCGGATATGAGACAAGTTGACACCTTTCTACCTTCATCTTTATCTGTCTTTATCGATTCACTTAATCAAAAGAATTTTTCATGAATCTGTAAATGGCTGATAATGGGTATTTT